>NW_007578825.1:190930-209942 GCF_000690725.1 Stegastes partitus | reverse complement strand
CATTGATCACAGTGAATAATCATGGGTATATCATATGCCATTATTATTATAATAGAGCTGTCTTAGCCAGTTGTTTGAATGTTATTTCAAAATTTCATACTACAACACGAACAAAGAACCACTGAAGACCTCATAAAAGGTCACCTGCACATTCAATGTACTTTAAACTCGGCACTGCATCTTCTCAGGTTCCCCAGAGTATAGCTGCCAAGTTTGAAATAGAGTAGATGTGCGGTTGTGGAGATCTGACAGACAGACAGAATGAGATGAACAATATCTTAGATAGTAATTTGTTGTTTCTGGCTGTTCGTGCTGAAGGCAATCAGTGATCCCCTGAGAACTGCACTAAGACGTTACTCCTACCCTTCACTTTTAGGAGGCGTAATAATTTAATATAAGTGCTGTTTTCTTTCTCTCTGAATTTAGGAGGTTTTCTTTTCCCAAATGGGTTCTTTGGACCAATCTTAAGAGGGATTTTTTTGGTTTAAACACTGCTCTTTAGTCAATCACAGGACACCTGAAAGAAGCATGAACTACCGGGATTCCTTTCTATCCATTCGTATTTGCCTAGCTGACATCTGTGTGGTCTCACTGTGTGCTCGGATGATGAATCCTGCAGCCAGTCAATACTGTGCAAACAGCTTCAAATGAAACTGCTCACACAGGTCACTTCTCAGTGTGCATTGTCTTGTCACGGTGGTAAAACAGGCTTCCAGTCATATTTGGACACTCAACATGAGCAACATGGTAATTACAACCTCTTTGCAGAAGCACACAGTGCCTCACTTTGAGCTTCAAGTGTCATTTACTCTGCAAGGGGCGGTATCAGACTACGCCTGCCATTCATGCGCTTTTTTTACCTCAGTCAGCTGTAATGACGCTTTGATCAGGACCAGCTACATGCTTGAAGGGATTGTCACCATCTGTTATTGTAACATCAACAGTGTTTGGTTGATTCTGTATCTGCTGGCTAATCACGAGCTGATACTCCTTGTTTGGCCTGGGCTGAGCGGTGCTGATCGGGGCTTTGCAGCAGGATAAATGAGTGTACACAGAGACGGACCTTTACACTGTGTGCGCTGTAATACTCTCTAAACATCTCGGAGGAACTGTCAGCTCTGCACTGAGCTGTCACGAGGCGTGCCAGAGTGTGTCACAACCTACTGTGCTGTGTGTGTGTGTGTGTGTGTGAGGGTGTGTGTTGATGAGTGTCTCACCCATGTGCTTCACTTGACCGTAAAGGACGCCCAGGTGGGGAAAACATATGTTGCATTAATCAGCTTGAAGAAATGGAAGGAATTTGCAGGGTCCACCTATTGTGAGGCTTCACTGTAGTGCATCACTGTCCAGCGTTATGTTTCTCAGAACACAAGATTGAATGTCTTTCTCTTTTTTTTTGTCTTATTATCTTTACCTTGGCGATCTGACTGTTTTAATGCGGGAGTGTTTTCCAGTTGTCCAGCAGCCCTTCCTGACAGGAAACGCTACAATCACCATGTGCTTTGACCAACCCTTTGTGTTTAAGGGCTCCATTGTGTTGGACTTGAGCCTTCTATACCATTAAGCGTTGACAGACGACCCTCCCTGTCAAACTACACGAACCTGTTTTCCAGTCACAGTGGATTTTCTGGATAAGCGTTAAGTTAGAAAGTACCCCGAAACCAGCCCGTAGCATTGGGCCGACAGTGTAACGTTGACCTCTTAGACTGGGCCGTTGTTGAGCCATTTAGAAACTAAAACTTTAGACTGTGTCAACTTTATCTACAGGTCTTTTATCTTTATTGTCCTGTTTTTATTGTCTTTGGAATGCAATCTTGATGTCTTTTTAATGTATGGCTGTGCTGCTGGGAAGACTGAATGGTGCTATATTATTCAACCTTTGTTTTAAAGTAGAGTCCGCATGCAATAAAGTAATAGGTCAAAATGAAAGGGGTGGACGTAGTATCCATGCACTTCACGTAATCAATATTTGGGTTATAGCTTATATTATTTTATAGTTTTATAGTGGAAATTGAATTGCCTTTTTGATTATATGTAGCTACAGTTGTGATCCAGCCTCACCACAGGAAAGTGTCATCAATCTTTGTGTGATGAAAACTTAATAACAGAACAAAAATGACGGTCATTACACCACATATTTGACTTTTTCTCACAAAATGAGAGCTGATCAATAGGAATACACAACTGTTTATTCAAATTAACTGGAAAATAGAGTAAAATTAAATAAAATCAAAGGGTGTCGAATACTTCATTTATTTATTTTGATTATAATAAAATTGAAATATGCTATGTAAGAATAGATAAAAGGTAATAAAGAAGGGATTTGTACTTAAATCTACAATATGTTTTATTACGTCATACTACAATCACACTCTTATAGTTATTCTACAGTCTTGTCACTGAATCCACATTTTTTCCTTTTTCAGGAAAATGTTTGGACCATGCAGGTAGAGTTCTGACACCAATGAAGTCTGTTTCTTTTTAGTAATTTTCCAGTAGTTTTCTCAAACGTATCGACAGCTGAGGAGTCACATCTTTGACAAATGCTGCCTGATTCACAGACCAACAGAACGAACAAGAACGGGAGTGGAGGAAATGTTTTCAGTTCCTCCAACAAGAAAACAGCTCCTACAATGAACGTCTTCCACGACAGAGCTTGTGACGTCCCACAGCAGGAGAGACACATGTGTAACTAATACCATCATTGTTCTATTTGTGTGTCCCAGTAAAGCACATGCATGATGCCAGAGCTCCTAACTGGAAAAATGGAATGCGTTAAAGTAATTATTTTATCAGTCAATTAAACCAGCTTCACTTTTATTTTTGGAACAATAATAATCCATCTGCAGCACAGCAATGCTTTGCACCACAGATCCTTGGAAACGTTAACTTCTGCGTCCTCAATATGCAGAGACACACACGAGCAAAACTCTCTGTCTTACAATATAAAATACTAATTGAAATAAGCTATATAAAAGCATTTAATGTTGGTTATACAACATCTTTACACCGAAGTCTAAATGCACAGAATGCCCTTTTAGCAGCCTGTGCTGATGGTAGTTCCAGCAGGAGCCTGAAGCATTTTGGGTGTCTTTAACATAGACTGACGATGGGTCACTCCCGTGGGGCATTTCCATGAGTCATAGAGTTTTTGACACATGACATAACCTTCATGGAAAAGGTGACAAAGCGGTTTTCATCCTCACTCCGTAATGTAATGGCAACAAACATGGACGCCGTGTAATTCCTGACGTTTGCTGTCCAGCAGGGAGTAACCATCCAGTTTGAGAGTCAAAATGTGAACTTGCTACTGACGATCCTTTGTAATTTATGCACAGCAAAAGTTGAGCGCTGCACAATGAAAGGCTTGTTATCAATTAAGAGGCATGAGTCACTGCGGCAGATTGAAATCACATGTCTCATCTGTCAGATGCAGGCAGATTTAATGCTGATACTGAAGTGTGCAAAAACTGCAAAGCTCACATAAGAATGCAATTAGTGTTGTGACATGAGCCAGAATGATATAATAACCTGATAGAATGAGGCAGACATTTGGTTCTCAAGATGTAGTCATGACAGCAAGGTTAAGGAGAGATTTGTACTTGCTGAATTGTTTTGTGATTGAGCTTGACTTCGTTGTGTTATTTGAAATCCTCACTGTATCTGAATAAATAATAAGTAAATGATATCCTGTAGATAAATACCTTATTTTCAGTTTTTTTATGTGCAATTAACTGCACTAAGGCTTTACATTAAATGTTGAAGTTGCTTCTACTGCAAAGAATGTTTTGTTGAGAATTTGGATCATGCAGCAAATGTCCCTCCAAAACTATTTCTGACGTCACAAATTGGATCTATTGCTCACCCTTCGACCAAGATGACTGTGACTGGTTAAAAGAAACACAAACAAGCAAAGGCATTATTTTCCCCCCATAGCAGAATTATAACGAGGTGCAGTCAGACCATTTTTATAAACCAAACCATGCAGTTTCGATGCCTAAATCAAATCCGAAAATGAACGGAGACCAAAAGTAAACAATACCCATCTATAGCTGTTTAGCTGAACTGGAATATAATTTTTCTTTAGACTGGGTTGATCCACGACACTAAAAGATAGGTAATAAAACAACTGAAGTGTCTTATCATCAAACTGCATGTACCAGTACACTAGTTGGTGTCTTTCAAGATGATGTATGTTTGCTAATTGCAACACAGAGCCAGATATTCAGGTAGACATATCCAACATAATCGTCCTGCTTTGTGTGCCAAACACAAAGATTAGTGGAAACCACACCTACTCTGCCCAAACCAGCAATGTGCCAGCGAGGGCTTGGAGCAGACCCAGTATAAATGAGAATGTTGTAAGTTAGCCCGTCCAACAGATACAATGCAGCTCAAACAATGTGAGACACAGCAGGGAATTCAACGCTTTGGGCCATGGCATTGGTAGGAGTGGGAGTTTATAAAATAAATATCTCTTAACAAGAAAATTGTGTGCTACTGCAACAACAATGATATGTAGATCAGACAGCGTGCCAAGAACGGGGTTGGGATTCACTGGATTTAATGCCTAATTTGGAGCAGTGCGTTTGTTATTTATCCACTTAGTCCAATTCAGACGTCTATGTTAAAATGGTGGAAACTACTTTAGACGATAACAGGCAGCAGAGATGGTGGCAGAAAAAGTCTGACGAAGTGCACGGCCTGTAGCTAGTTCAGCACATGAGCGTGTGCAGGTGCAGCATCAGCCCCGTTCGCAGTAAATCCTTCCACAGGAACCAGAATCATCCTCCACACCGGGCTATTATTTCAGGCATGCCTATCATTCCTGCCCAAGCACTGGATTGTACAACTTATGACTCCCACATGGCAGCCCTGTGGTTACCTAAGGTAACGCTCGGGCAGGTAATCAGTAGCACCTGTGGAAAGCTGAAAATAGGCTCAGTCGTCGTTGTTTTCAAGGTTGCTGTTTTTGCAAAGAAAAGTATAGCAGCATCTGAAAACGGGAAACTAAAACCCTTCCGCTAACATTGTCTAGTAGCAGCTTAGCAACCGTTGCTAGGCACAGCCTGCCCATCAAGCTTTGGACTTTTCCACACGTGGAAATGATGTTGATGGAATATGACGCACAAAGAATGTGAGAAAGGTGTTGTTTTTTTTGTACCAATCAAACCAAAGGAAAAGTGTAAGAACTGGGTTAAAATGTGTGTTTTAATGCGTTCACACGACTCTACACTGTTGACTACCTTATTTAAGGGGTTAATATAACACCTGCTTACAGTCGAACTTCCTCCGTGCACATTCTGATCTGACATCCTTCCTTATCGCACCTTAATAGCAGCACTAGTCATCTCCACTTTGTAAGAAAGCTCATGAAGAATTCACCTCCTGAAGCCGCTGACAGATAACGAGAAAATGATCTAAGTCAAACGCGCCCTAAACACCAAGAGTCATACCACGAGTGACGTTGTGTCTCTGGTTTGTTGTGTTGTTGGGGTTTGTTTGTGGTTGTTTTGCTGAGTTTTTTAGGGCTTTTTTGTCTCATTGTGATCATTCTGTTAATTAAGCATCTTTTTTTTTGTGGTCATTTTGTTTAATTTTGTCTGTTGATTGTCTTTCGTATCTATAGCTGATGTTCTCACGTCAGTGTGGTTGTTTTGTCATTTTGCACCCTTTTGTTGTCATCTTGCATCTCTTTGTAGTCATTTTGTGTCCCTTTGTGGTCATGTTGCGTGAGTTTTTGCAATAAAAGTGTGTCTCTTTGCAGACATTTTAAATTTCTTGGTGATCATTGCGTTCATTTAATGTCTGTTTGTGGTCATTTTTATATCTTCATTGATCATTTCATTTATTTTGTGTTTCTTGGTGGTCATTTTGTGTGTCTTCATAGTTGTTTTGCACCTCTTTGTAGTCATTTTGTGTGTTTATGTAGTTGTGTCGTGTCTCTTTATTGCTGTTTTGGATCTCTTTGTTGTGACTTTATGTTGTTTTGCGATCATTTTACATCGTTTTGCAAAGATTTTGTGTCTCTTAATGGACATTTTGCATTTCTTTGTGATCATTTTGGTCATTTGTTGTCTATTTGTAATAAATTTGAATCTCTTTGTGATCATGTGATTAAATTTGTGTTTCTCTGTAGTCGTTTTATGTCTCTTTGTGGTCATTTTATGACTCTTTGGGGTCATTTTGCGTCTGTTTGCAGTCATGTCTTTCGTTTTATTTCTCTTTGTGGCAGTTTTTTGGTGTCATTCTGTGTCTTTGTGTTCATTGTGCATCCTTTTATAATAATTTGTGGCTCGCTGTGGTAGTTTTGCATCTTCTAAATGAGCACTTTAAAACTCTGAAACAAGAAAAGTTATTTGAAAGAGAGGCCTTCTGGGATCTCAGGCTCTGTGCCCTGTCGGCTCATTCAGCGTGCTGCTAAGGTTAGCTTAACTAGTTAGTTTGCCTCAGCTGACAAAATCAGTTGCTTTTTTCAGCTGACAAACACGCTACAGATAAGCATCAACTTTTCATCTGTCGTCCTCTGGAATCAAAGAGCCACTGTGTGAGATTTCTGACTGATCAACCAGCGACAGAGACCAAAGGAGAAGCAGAAATATGAAACGCTGCATTTAGAAACTTGCAGAAAGGAAACCGTACAGACACAAAAAAAATGCTACCGGTGAAGCTGGCACATCGAAACTGCGATCACCCAGCCTACCAGGATGTGGCATTTTTCTAGAACACAACCAACTCGTGCCTGATATTTATAACTCGATCACAGCAGTTTGAACAAATATAATAAAGCATGGACAGAAAAATTGAGGGGGGGAAAAAGAGAGGAGGCGGGTAGAAAGCAAACATGTTCCATGGAAAAACCTGGTCCTACTCAGCTCTGTGGCGTGGCGCCCAGTTTACCAGTGCCCACAAAAAGTTGGGTTCCTTATTTGATTTTCAGTCTCCTGCTCTCTCCTTCCTGCCTTTTTGAACAGCAGCATTTCCTGATTTATAAAACAAAGGGTTTATTTGTAGTGTGTGTGTGTGTGTGTGTGAGCGCCAAGAAACCTTTTCCTCTTATTTAGATTGGTCACATACATATGCATTTCATCTGTTCTCTCCGGTTGTGCTAATGCGCACCACATGTTTCTCTCATGTTCCTATATGTGTGTCCTTACATGATCTCTGTGTGCACCGGTTTGCCTCCGCCCACCGCCCCTGTCACTCTATCGCCCCTCTCTACGCCACACCCACGGCTGGCATGGCAACGGGGGTTTACCACAGAGCGGTGATGACTTGGCCAGATGCGTGTGCGGCTGCCATGGAAATAGCGTGGTCGCCATGGATACGGGGATACACGGAGCCATACAATGTGTAATTGCATATTGTAGCGAGCGCAGCTATGTGTGGAAACTCTGCAGCGTTTGTGCAGTGTGTCACTGGAGATTTGCGGTCACGTCTCTTCCTGGCAACCGAGCGCACAGGCGGACTCACTGGGTCTCGTGTAAAAAAAACGGATTCGCGCTGATGTGCTGAGGCTCAAGCTCGAAGCCTGAGTGTTCCCTTGGCACCTTTTTTGGACTCTGAGTGATAACCCAAACAGTCCCTGCAGACTGTAGAACAATGTGAAGATAAATAAACTTTGGCAGGGCTTTAGGCAGGAAACGGAAATCCATGAATTTGTTAGTTTTTTTTTTTTGGTTGAGTCAATTTTAAATCAGCCTTTTGGAAAAAAATAAAAAAAAGTTGAAGCACAGAAAATTGCCCGTGTTGAATCTGTTTCCAATCAAAGCGCCTCTTACAATAGTCTCCCTTGTTTTAGCTCGTGCGTGGTTTCAATTACTCACGTGTAACAAATAGATTTGTGGGTCAAACAAGAAGATTTTCATTGACTAAGAATAACACTGGTGAATGATTCCTTTTTCTTTTGTGACAGTCAAAAATCGTTTCGACGCTCCCCCTCGGGCTACAAACCTTTCAACAAGACAAAATGCAGCAGTGGCAGATGTGTGCGATCTGCTCCCCTGGTGGTCGCTGTCTGGGCATGTGGTTTGTCTGTATGATGGCTTCTTTTCACATCTGAGTGAAAGCAACACAAAGGAAGGCTGGCTGAGTGTTACGCAACTTAAAAAAAACCACGTCCACATATTGTGAGGCCATGTTTAATATAGTTTTCTTTATCTTGCTTCCTAAAATCAGTTGTGTTCATTCCAGTTTCCTTTCTTGGCTTGCAGATTTGAATGAAAATTAAATAAAAGCATAATCCAGGTTAGAGGAAGACAAAACCAAACCCACTCACAAAAGGCTGTCATGCGAGTAGAAGTTTCAGTTTCTAACCGCATTTGGGGATGTCCAGGAAAACCTTCTCTATTTCCTATATTGTTATCAAAATGTTGTTGAGCAACAGTTGTGTGCAGTGTAGATGTCTAGAAAGCTTTTAACTGTTAACAGACGTTTATTGTATTCTTATCACCAAAATCACAGTCATGAGCCAACGATTAAATTAAACCAAAGAACAGAAAAACCTCCTCCATGAAGTTACTTTTATGCTTTATCTCAGTTAAATCTTCCTGCAGAACTCATTGTGTACATATTTTCCAACCAAGACGACAAGAACTCTAGCTTCAGTTTTATATGTTTCAAAATAGCGTGCCCTCTGCACAGTTAGCTGCAGGAGTAAACCACAATTACAAAGCTGCCATATGATCAGCAAACTTTATGCTAAAGCGTAAGCGAAAAATAGCTGTGTTGCTTTAGTGACTTGTGCATTTCTGCTGTAAACATCTGGACAGTGTTGTTAGCAAGAAACTCAGTCGTTTTTTCCCATCACAATAAAAGAATAACTGTGATTATACGGCAAACTCTTAAACAGATTATTCTTTTTTAAATTTTGGCACCATGTAAGCTGGGTCCTTATTTTTTTTTTAACATAGTATCATGTACAAAGATGAATAAAAACATAAATGAAGAACAAAAAAACAACATTGGATAGTTTTTCATAAAGTTATTCTGGTCTAAGCACATGAAGCGAGGCACACACGGCTCAGTTTAAAGACTGTTTTTTACATTTTTCGTGTCTTTTTATTTGCACCTCTCCACCAAATCAAGAAATCTGCATATGTGTGTGTCTGTTTCTGGCATATCTCAACAACCGTACACCCAACCTTGTATCACTGTGGACCCAAGGAAGTGCAGCGTCGAGTTTGGAGCAGAATTGATGAACCTGAAGGTCATTTTGTTGTCCTCCCCTTGTCAAATGATCACATTGTTCTGATAAGACCAAAGCAGAACTTGTAAAAGAGATGTGAAGAAGTTATCTGGAACAAAGTCCATCCATCCATCCATTATCTATACACTGCTTAATTCTCACTAGGGTCGTGGGGGGCTCGAGTCAATCCCAGGCGACTCAGGGCGAAGGCAGGGGACACCCTGGACAGGTCACCAGTCTATCACAGGGCTACACTTAGAGACAGACAACCAAGCACACTCACATTCACACCTACGGACAATTTAGAATCACCAATTAACCTCAACATGTTTTTGGACTGTGTGGGAGGAAGCCGGAGAACCCGGAGAGAACCAACGCTGCACGGGGAGAACATGCAAACTCCACGCAGAAAGATCCCAGGTGTCCTCACCGGGACGGGAACCGGCGACCTTCTTGCTGCGAGGCAACAGTGCTACCAACTGAGCCACCTTGCAGCCCTGGAACAAAGTCAACCACTAAAAATGTACGGCTTTTAGTACTTTTGTCTAATGTCTAGGACCCATCATTTAAAAAAAAAAGATTGATTACTCAATAGATTAGAAGGCGGGGCTGCAGGGTGGCACAGTTGGTTAGCACTGTTGTATCACAGCAAGAAAGTAGCCAGTTCGCGTCCCGGTGGGGGCGCCGGAATCTTTCTGCGTGGAGTTTGCATGTTCTCCCCGTACAGCGTGGGTTCTCTCCAGGTTCTCCAGCTTCCTCCCACACAGTCCAGAAACATGTTGAGGTTAATTGGTGATTCTAAATTGTCCGTAGGTGTGAATGTGAGTGTGCTTGGTTGTCTGTCTCTAAGTGTAGCCCTGTGATAGACTGGTGACCTGTCCAGGGTGTCTCCTGCCTTCACCCTCAGTCAGCTGGGATAGGCTCCAGCTCCCCCGCGACCCTAGTGAGGATAAAGCGGTATATAGATAATGGATGGATGGATTAGAAGGCCTCAGTGGAGGAAGGAACTTGGCCTAGCAAAGATTCAAATCCATATATTGACAGCAACAGTTTAATTATTGGTCCTGATGAGGGTGATCAAGATAGATAGATTTTTAAAAAAGGAAACCTTCTCTCTCACACTCTGCTACTTTGCTGTGAATCTTATCAAACTGAGGTAGTAAAAGTGCAACTCTCTTTAGCATCATAAACTGCAACGCGACCACCCCCATGGAGCTCCAGAACAATGCCTACAGTGTGAGTTTTAAAATCCAGCACTTGACATCCAAATGGCTCAGTGGTGCAGAGAATGAGCATGGAAAAGAAAAGTAACAGGAAAAACATTGGAGTCGAGCCTGGAAAAGAGACTGTTTTGGGTTGCAGTGGGAATTCTCAGAGACGGATATTTAGACCCCGGTGGGGATAAGTGACACTTACCTCAACAAGTGGTATTTATCAAGCTGATAAAACTCTAACTTTAGCTCATCCTCATGTCACAGCTGAACGACAAAATGTTTTAGAGGTTTGGTGAAACCTATGGATGGAGGAGGAGCGATGGGGTTCTCCAGGCTATGCACGTATACGATGTGTGGGTTTATGAGGAGAGTGTGTACACCTGGTGTGTGTTATTTTTGTCTTGTCCTGTGCAAGCTTGAACGTTTGTGTGTGAATAATTACGTGTTTGGCTATCTCTAATTACATGTGTCAGGGTAAATCTGTAAAAGGTACAAACGCATTTGCTCCCAGCTGGTGCAGCTGTGATTTATACTCCGACAACGTCACTGGGTCACTGATCTATTCGTAAAAAGACACCCTTATCCCATCTTTATGGTTTTAATGTCTAGGTACACTGTCTGAGAAAGATGTGAGATAAAATGTGTCAGCACCGGAACTTACACACATCCAGGTGAGAGATAAACAAGGTTGGGCCGAGGTGTGGATTTGCGTGGGAAGTAAAAAATGTCCCATAGTTTTAAAGCCACAACCGGCAACCTCAAGCCATCGGATTTGTGAATCTACAAAGTCCTTCCACTCCTCCAAATTTACACACTGCCACCAAGATTATCTGTGTACCTCAATGCAAAGTATAACATTATGCAGAAGAACACAGGTGTGCACATGTGGTTCAAATCATATATTTCTGGCAGGTAAGATTGTTAAAGAAGGAATCCCATAAAGGACAACATCTGTCTGTCTCTACGACCGTTTTTTCAATCTACTTAAAATTTGGCTACCTGAGTGAGTGCAGCGTGGAGTCTGGAGTGATTTGCGTGAGCGTTATTTTTGGGCTCTTCTTGGGTTCCTCGGCCCGGTCTTTGTCTGCCTGTGGGCGGAGCTGGCCGCCCTTGTCGCTAAGCAACATCACCAGAGGCAAATGTGTGAGTCACAGATTAAAGGGAAGACTCTATGAAAAAATGTGCGGCCATGTTGGGAGCATCCACCATGTGCTGACGCAGTGATTTAATAGCCATCCACTGTATGGTGCTCCATAAACTCATCACACCAAAATGTAGAAGCTGTTTCACTACATCGATCGACTCCCTTAAATGTAATTTAAAAAAAAAAACATTCCTGCTGAAATTAAGGGGTTGTTTTCTAAATTGTGGATAACATGGTGTATATAATAACATGGACAGCAACAAAGGGGAACCATATTTTTTCTAATTACAGAGGGCGTCAACAAGCTTTCCGATTTACATTCTAACATGTTGAATGCGGGCACATTGATTCAACTATCCAGCAGTTATTCACAAGCATGTTAGCTGTTAGCTTGGGTAATAGATCTCTCATCCACACGTCCAATCAACTTTAAACTTAGTGGGTGTATTGTTGCGGATCCAATGAAGTGCATGGAAGTGTTGAGCAGATCTTGGGGTGCTATGGGTGACTGCAGGTGATTCCTCATCAGAGGCAAATATACAACGTCACATAATAATATCACATATTGACGGAGGGCATTGCACTAGTATTTAGGAACTTGGTTTGATCACAGATGGTCTACAAAACTCAAGATAAATGTCTCGCTCTAAAACTAACCCTGACAGTCTGCACTCATGGCTCTGCGAGGACGTGGGCACAGCAGTGCTTGGAACTAATTACTAATGTTTATCATGTTTATGATGGTTGCCATGTGCAATTAGTACAAAGTGCAGCAGTGGCTGTTGGGAATGTCATTAGTTTTGCAGGTTGATCATAAACCAAAGAACTATTTGAATAAAATTTGACCTCACAGTTAAATGGCATGTAAGTGGACTTATCTGTGTTTCCGCTTAAACTTATCAAAAGTCTGACCTCTTAAATTGAGTTCAAAGAGCACAACCATGACAGGTAACTTTAGTTTGTGTTCTGCTTGAGTGAAATGCAAAACAAAGTCAGAGAATCTCTTCTGACACGCTTGTGACTTCAAAAAGTCCGAAGTGTAAGTGAGGGCTGTTTGTGTAACTGACTCATCTTGTTTTAATGCTGGACTCTATGTGACATTTAGTCTAGACAACCTGATGTCAGTGACACTTGCACAGTCACACACACACTACATCCGGCGGAACACACTGTCACTAGGTAGTCGCCCTGCTGCAGCTGTTTATTGCTTTATTTCAGCTGACCTTCTCGGGACGACCTCATTCATGAAAGCTACAACTGCAGGTTTGTTTTCCATGGAAACAGGGGTTGCGGTCACTATCTGCTGCAGTTGAGACATAGATAAACAGAAATGAGCTGGTACAGTACGTTGCCATGGAAACCAAACCTCAAACACAGGGACTGAAAATGCCTCCCCCTCGTAGCTCCGCCTCCCCTTCACATGGCCCCATATCACTATGACGATACTGTAGTAAAAAAAATGCAGAGGAACAAGGATGACATTTTCTATGTCATTTACACTGCTTGACCTGGATTACTGTTTTACCTCCTTTTTTTTTTTTTTTTAACCACTTTTAGAATTCTTAAGGGTCATTATTTCACCATGATGTGACTATGAGTCACTCCAGTAGCTTCATGTGATCAAGCAGCTGTGTCTCCTCTCTCTCTCTAATGAACAAAAACCTTACAGAATCTGATTTAAAAAAAAAAAAAAAAAAGCATCAAATACATAGATCCCACTCTTTTGACCCTCAGCATAAAAAAAAAAAATAAACAGCACGCCTAATAGAATGAAACAGAATCGTGTCAAAGCAAGCTGTAAGAGACGAGGGTATCCCACTGACAGCCAGGTATTTTTTTTTTTGTGTAACATTACCCTCCAGACAGCCTTCAGTCAGCAGACAGGAGATTAGCACTGTGCGGAGTCTAAGTAGTGTATTTGCGAGCTCAGTTCCACACAACATGTTTTCATTTAGTTTGTATCAGTGGTGTGATGTTAAAGAGGAGCTGGGTGGGTCCGTCACAGGTGAGCTGCATGAAAGAGGATTGCAAACAGAAAAACATGTCTTTTTTTGGTATCTTTTCATATCTTCTCTACTCATCAAACAAACCACTTTCTTACGGTGAAAGCTCAGTGTATAGGTAAATATATTCATGTCCCTGCTTGGGGTTCTTTTTTTTTTTTTGTTGCTTGCTTTGGCCTTATGGTGAGCAGCTGGGTGTGTCTGTGTTTAAACTCACACCAGAGCGTATACACAAAGGCTGATTGCACTGTTTAAGTTGAGCCTACTCTAATGGTTAACTGCTGAGTGAGGCTCCCTTCGTGTCGGTGCGATGTGGGGTAATTTGGGTTTAAAGACAAAACAGAGGGCGCTTAGTGTGGGTGGGCAAGAACAGAGTTACGCAACGGTTTGGACCGTATCTTATCGTTCGTACTGTGTGTTATGTCATTATAGTAATGAGTGAGGTGATAATACATTGTTTAAAGTACAACAGACACCATGAGTGGGTCTGTTTACATATACTATTATTAACTACAGATTATTTTGTATTCCATGATAAAGCGTAATAAACGCTTTGTCTCCCAATGATTTTAAGTAAATTAATTTTTTTCCAGACTACATCACATGACCGGATAAGCTCAGTACAAACAGCCGCGGTGGAGCTGAGCTGCTGTAGTGGTCGCTCATGAATAGTTCCTTTGAAAAACGAAACAAATGATGACGCGGCGCCCTCATCCTCCTCATTACTTGCTTACTTGTCATGTGTTCCTCTTTTTTTGCGATTGGCTGCTACCATGGAAACGTGAGTCTCAGTTTGCCCGGGAGTGAACTTTTTATATCTCACTTGCAGCAGAATAATCTGTAGCCTTAAATGTTTTTGCAAACATTTAAAAATGTAAATGTTATTTTACAGGTTCCATGTTTGTAGATAATTTCCTAGAAGCTGTCCTCATAATTTCCTAGAAGTTAACTGTATTTTCAAGAAGCTCACTAAATTCACAACAGAAATGATGATTTAGTATCTCATAGCTACAAAACAAATGATATTTTTAGGAGATTTGGATCTCCTAAAAACTGTCTTACAAGGAAATGTAGGGTCCAAGATGTTTAGAATGATAACATCTGGATCTTGTAACAGTGAGATATTGTGTCTCACTGGTAAATGAAAGAGTCTCTGTACGTCTGTTATTTATTCTTCACCGATGCTCAACCCCTTCATACTTGGTGGTTGAGCTGTTGGGGGCCTCAGGAAGTACAGTCTCGAGCTCAGAGTTGTTTGGATGAGTAATTCTCATATTTTGGTTAAAAGTTGTTTTCTGTTATGCTTTCATACCACTATCCTCTGCGCTCAGAGAGTGTGTGCGTCTTTCATTTCTGCATGCCTCAACATCTGCACACCCAATCTGTAAATTTCCAACTTGGTGCCTTGGAATGTAGATTAGATGAGCGGTGGCTGTTTTTAGGTATTTTTGGGAGCTTCCCAGCATGACCTATGACCTTTGACAGCGGGTGGAGCCCAGGTTGCTCGGAAACTTCATGATCAAAGACAAGATTGTGGAATGCTGTCAGAGATCAAAACATCAACACTCACAGCCGGAGTGAGTCAATGAATTGTGAAATATTTAGATGTTTCCAAGAAGGGTCTACAGAATTTGGTACTAACTGTAAGACAAGTGTTTATATTTAAATGGAAGAAAACTTACAGCACAGGCAAAAATGCAGATCAACCAATATCCATCCATCCATTATCTATACACCGTTTAATCCTCACTAGGGTCGCGTGGGTGGCTGGAGTCTATCCCAGCTGACTTAGGGCGAAGGCAGGGGACACCCTGGACAGGTCACCAGTCTATCACAGGGCCACACTTAGAGACAGACAACCACATTCACACCAACGGACAATTTAGAATCACCAATTAACCTCAACATGTTTTTGGATTTGTGGGAGGAAGCCGGAGAACCCGAGAGACATGCAAAGTCCACGCAGAAAGATCCTGGTGGCCCCACCAGGACGCGAACCGGCAACCTTCTTGCTGCAAGGCAACAGTGCTAACCAACTGCGCCACCTTGCAGCCCAGCGTAAATATCAATGAACTGAATCAATGTGCTAAATAAAAGTTCCAGGACTGGTGTCACAAAAGATATATTTCAAATCCAAACTACAAGTTTTCCCCTTTGAAGTAATTCCCCTGGAGTCTAACACACTTCTCCAGTCTTCTCTGCCACGCCGGCATCAATCCTGGGAGGATTCTTCCAGGATTCTCCACAGCTCCGTCATCACAGCCATCTTGATGTCGTCCACGTCTTCAAAACGGGTCTCCTTAATGACCCCCTTGAGCTTGGGGAAGAGGAACCAATCCCATGGAGCCAGGTGGAGTGAGTAGGGAGGTTGCTTCAGCACGGAGATGTTCTTCTCAGCCAGGAACTGTGGGATGCTCAGGGCGTTGTGAGCTGGTGTGTTGTCACAGTGAAGCAGCCACGACTTGCCCTGCCACAACTTTCGCCTCTTCTCTTGCACTGAAGGAAGCAAACACCGCAGGATGTCTTTGTAGATGTGCATCGTCTGAAGGGGAAAATTCTTAGTTTGTAGTTTGGGTTTGAAATCTATCTTTTGTGACGCCAGTCCTGGAACTTTTCTGACACACCTCGTATGTAATCCAGGGCAGCTTAAAGTCATGAAAAATTCAACTTCATAATTTCTCCAGGTATTTTCGATCGACTAGTTTGCAGCTGAATACTGGCTGATGTTCAAAATGTAATGATTAAGATTTCTAGGAAATAGAAAATACAGATCTAGAGTTACCGGATAGCTCCACAGTGTGAGAAATGTGCTTTTGTTGTTTTCTCACTAAAACTTGGTGAGGAGATTGACATCGCCCTCATGTCTAAAATTAAACACAGAGCAAGCAGCAGTTTAGCTTAGCTTCACATAAAGCCTGACGCAGGAGGAACCCTCTGGTTTGGCTCCGTCCAGTTTGACACATCTAACAACCACTCCCTCTAAAGATCATTAATCAATGCGTCTGATCTTATTTCACTTGATTTTATAACCAAATTACAAAAAAAAAACAAAACACCAAGTTCACTCGGGGTGAACTCTTGGAATTTATTGTCTGGGTGGAGTGACTTCCTTGAGACCCTGCTGGTTGCCTGGCAACATCACGGCGGTGGCATAACTCCAAAGAAGATACAGGATGTTAATTAGTGAGCTTAAAGTGATGGTAGGTTGAACCAGGCCAGCTCTTTGTCCCTATTTCAAGCTGTAATGTCAAACTTTTTTACTGTGAGAGTGACTCATTCATCCTTCAAAGGACTGGTACAGGACATCACCTTGAAACAAAGCCAAGCGATATTATCAGTTCCTCAGCTTGCTAAAACATTCTTTGCTTAAACCTCACCTCTCCCACAGTGGCTGTGATTTTTCAGGATTTTAACAGTATATGGACATAACTGCTCTAATACACCCCAAAGAAGTGCTTCCAAAAAGATGTTCCTCTGCAAGAATATAAATATAAAACAAATCTGCATGCAGCGTTGTAAAGATTGAGGTTGCAGAGATCTACGTTCGGACAAGTCCTCCTCCCTGAGACAGAAGATAACAGCTCAGGCAGAAACATGCCAAAAAGGTCAAGCAGGGATCCCAGTCTGTTCACCATAAAAGCACACGTCTTCGCTTTCAAAAAGGAAGCGAGGGGAGAAAAGAAGACAGCACGGCTTCAGTTCGGACATGCGCTTTAAAGTCAGAAGCAGTGTGCACCACATTATTTAAATCCAAATATCACTGTTGCATAACTTTCAGGATGTTTGTTTGCTGTGATATGAGGAATTTGTCACGGTTGTGTGGGGAAACTAATGGCCTACCTATGGAGAAAGACGGGAAATTGGGACGTGGCTATTACAGCTGAATTCCCTGTGGTTCTCTTTGAAACAGGTGATTGAATTTCGCTTTGTGATACATAATATATGCCATCTGGTGTAACAGAGGAGTTCAGAGACAACATAAACAGAGGGGTGAAGTGTAATCTGACAGCTATTGTATTCATGCCAAGGTGTGTCACTGTGGCACAGACAATAAACACCGTTAACCTGTATTATTATTTTTTGTGTGGTGGAACACGAGCTGTATCAAACAGCCAGTATTTGTCCCTTTTAAGGGCGCCACCATAAAGTGTTTTATCGCCTCTGATTCCTGTTTGGTCCCAGGCTTGCTCCTTCAAACATCACATTTTAGCCTGTATTTGCAAAACATTACTGCTTTCCCAAGCATTAACAAAAAAAAAAAAAGTTCATGTTGGCATCTTAAACACAGCATTCATCCCCAAAAACATAACCTGAAATGCGGTTATGCAATTAAGCTTTTAACACCTTCCAAAGTAAGCAAAATTGTACGTTGGCACGATGAGAGGAGAACAATAAAAGAGAAACACAATGGTGAATAGTCGAACAGCAGGCACTCACGAAAGGGAAATAAAGCTGACGTGACTCACTCCCTCATGGCCACTCCTCGGTGGGGAAGAGAAAAAAGAAGTGGCAGAAAAAAAATCAACTGAACATCTCCAAATCTGAGCCTCAAATCTGGATCTGGGCTTCCTGTCCAGACCACGAATGACTCATAAAGGGCTATTATATGTGGAACGGATAAAGTTGTGAGCATGCTCTCTGCACCAGAATTTGCAGACTTTGGCAACGGACTCCAGTGTTTTATAAAACCAATGAACGTGTGCCAAAAAGCTAAACAGCATTACAATAAGATACATGAGCAAGCTCAAACTCCCCCCCAACTGGACAAATAAACCAAGTTTACTGGCACTTTCCTTTGCTTGTCATGCTCTTTTTGTCTGTGCAGTAGCAGGGAACAGCGGGCAAAGAGTCCAGAGCAACACCAAAGAGTCTTTGTCCACAACGTGGTTTACTGCAGAGAGGAAAACTTGCCTGTGTGAAAAGCAGGTATGATGGCAGAGCATTGGAATGCACCAAAATGGGCAAATGGAGCCAAGGAAGACAAGAAATGGACGGGAACGTCATCGGGGATGGAAGGGAGTGACTGCATGAGGGTGGAGGAGTGTAGACGGATGGGAGAGAGGAGTCTGTAATTCTTGGAACTGGCATCCAGCATCCTTAAGTTTACAGTCAGGGTTTGTTTTTAATTTTTCTGCCATGGATTTACAGTTAAATTCTGTAATAAATAAAAAAAATCAAAACCAATCAGTTTATCTTTCAAGGATAAGGTCAGCTCTTGTGAATCTTCAACAGATGTTTAATAATGACCAATCAAATCAAAGCTTTACATAATAAATACAAATCTTAAGTCATAAGTCTTCACATTTCCCTCCCCACACATTTCCAAAAATACATTATAAAATGTCATGTTTCTGTTGCCTTTACCATTTATTTAAGCACATCATCATGGTATTTGTGTACTGGGCTCTAGAAAGCTGCAAAAATGTTGGTGTATCTTATTACATTATTATAAATAATGTTCGTC
>NW_007578825.1:187861-189674 GCF_000690725.1 Stegastes partitus | reverse complement strand
AGAAAGTTCAGAAAACTGTAATTTGAGTAGAAGTACCGGCACAGAGCCGGGCTAGCTGCTCGCTCTGTTCTCGTCTTTATGTTGAGCTAAGCCAAGCGGTCCCCTGCCTGTCGATTGAACAGGCATGCGGCAAAGAGTTGTCGCATGCAACTCCTTGCAACAAAGGGAATAAGTGTATTTCCCAAAATGTCAAATTTTTCCTTTCAAGAGTTTTTAGCATGAATCACCGGCAATAGGGGGTGCTGCTGAGCACCACATGCAGAATGTAAGCTGCAAGGCAACACAGAGTAGAGCGAGAGAGGAAGAGAGACAAACAGAGAGAGAGAGAGTCCTAACAACCTCACAAACTGTCTCTCATGCAAACAGCGAGGTGGGGAATACAAGCATGGGATTATGGGATAAGCAGTGGGAGTGGAATGAAGTAAAAGTGCAATAAAAAAAAAGAGCGAGTCGGAGCCAGACAAGAGATTCAGTGTGCAAGGAGAGTCAGATTTATGGGTTTCAGGGAAGAATGTGAGGTGTCCAATTCCTCACTTGTCCTCTGTCCACAACCCATAATCCCGCTCTCAGAAGCTGGCTGAAAAGGAGGTATTTTAACCTGAACAGACTTGCCATATGAACTTTTTGCCTTTAGGGTCAAAGCACTGGACGCAAAACCACGTATGGCTTAACATGAAGAAAACATCTCAAAGGGGAAAAAAATGAGTTTTTTGGGTACTTGGATGTGTTTGCAGGTGGAGGTCTGTGCAGGTGGACTGTGGACTATGTTTGAGGCATCAGATAGATAGATAGATAGATAGATAGATAGATAGATAGATAGAACTTTATTGATCCCTTTGGTAGAACCTCAGGGATTTTTTTTTTTTAATTGTTGAAATTGTCATCATCAGCAAACAATTGTCTCACTGTTTTCATTTAACAAACTAAATCTACTTTATATTGTGAGTCAAGCAAAAGCAATAAAAATAGTGTGTCACCTTCATGTCCCTTTACTACTTTACTATTGTAATCTAATCTACTGCACTTACATCTTTTGTAATCTGTCTTATCATCCATTGCATAACTGTAGTCTGCTCTCAGTGCGCCACCACGCCCAGTTCAATAACTCAGGCATTTGGAGTGAATTATGAGTGACATGAACCAAAGGGAGAGGGCCTGTTAGGGGGTGGTCTATGTCTGCATGTGTGTGTGTGTGTGTGTGTGCGTGTGTGTGTGTGTGTGTGTCCTACTTGGAGGGGAAACCTGCTGCGTTGGACTATGGGTATTACCTAATCTGTTTATTATAACAGGTGAATCATCTTTGAAGTCTGCTCCATTCCTTTTAACTTCTCCGGCACCACATGTGCACATGCATGCAAACACTCAGTCGTGCACGGCTGCTCGCAGACGCACATAACAATAGGACTTGACCAAACTAACACAAGTTGGCAGTTTCCTCCTCGGCCCTCCGATTACTCTGTTTCTATGGGTGTGTGTAACCTGTCACATCCGGTCACACGGGGTTAAAATGAAACACACCAACAAACACAAGTCATCATTCTGTGTCACTAGATCTTGTGACTGATGGGTTTAATCTTGCTGATCAGCAGGTACAGCCACCTGTTTGAAGTGGGTCAACACAGGATTAACAAAAAAAAGAAGTGTAGAAGGAAACAGGTGCTGTCATCTTGCATCATTTGAAACCTGCACAGGAGTGACCAGGGTGAGGCGGTATCAGTGCTGCTTAGCCCTGTGTCATTGTCTAGACAAATGATTATGCCCACTTAGTTACATATCGGGCTGCAGGGTGGCGCAGTTGGTAGCACTGTTGCCT
>NW_007578825.1:140753-187416 GCF_000690725.1 Stegastes partitus | reverse complement strand
TGCAGCGACATAATGCTCCCAGTACATCTGTTTTGAGCACTGGATCTGTAAGCTGTGCCAAAACCTTCAACTTCAATTTACTTTCGGGGATAAGGACGAAGTCAGTGGGAGCGAGTAGTGTGGGTGGGGAGCGATGACTGTTTTTGTGGTCAAAAAAACCAGCGTGTAATTCTTGTGCTGTGACGAGGCAAACAGCAGATTGAAATACTAACATGTCACCGCGCCACAGTTTAGGTCTTGGCTTGGCAGCCCGACTCTGGGGGATTCATTTCCAGTGCACAGCCACGTGAATGTTGGAAGAAAAGAAAAAATCAACCAGCATGCTCCCAGTGCTAATGACCTGACACATGTTGTCTGGGTTTTGAAAATTCTTCCACTGTGAAAACGGTTGTTTCTTCTTTTAGTGGCAGCTGCACCCCTCATCACCAGTGGTGCTCCCTGATATGAAGGTTGGCGAGTCCCCTAAAAGCTGCAGAGGTTTCCCAGATCTCTCACAATATCAGCTTTTAATCACAGCTATCAGGGATGATGACAGACACCCTTTTAATAGCATCAAGTAACCAGTCAACAGCCAGCTGACGACAAAAGCACTTTAAGATGACAAGAAGTCCTCAGAATATTTGCATTTTTAAAGGATTTTTTGGGTGTAATTGCATTTTTTTTAAGTTTAACTCATGCTCTGTTGGGTCGTGCTAAAGCTACATAAATTCTGATTCCTGGTGTGACATAGCAGCCTCAAAACAGATTGCAGCAGAGGTTAAGAATTTCAATAAAACTGAGTGGATTTACAGTACAGGAGGGATCCCCTTATCAGTCCAGTCCACCATCAAGCTCAGGTTCTTGTTCCCACAATAGCAAAACTTTAACAGCAGAGGTAAACGTCAATAATTAAGAGATGAATACGTTATTGATAGGCTGATTGTGATTGCATCTTCATCACTACCGATTGTTTTGCCAGTCACAAGGCATTACTGTCAGCGCAGTTAAAATAAGGGTGGCTGGTGTACCACACCTCTGCTCTTATATAATGGGCTGAGATGATGGAAAAACGGAACCTGTAGATCTCAAAAACAAATCTTGAGTCAAACATCATCTATATGTCTTCATTATAGATCTTCATACTAAAGAATACTAAAACAGTTTTGTTTTGTTTTTTTTTTGCCTGAGAGATGGAGTACCTGCATGCTGTCTTCCTTAAACTGCACCAGGCAGCATTAAATTGTATTTAAATCGTGTTAGTTTCTGTATTTAAAGCTCTGTTGACTTTATCACAATAGGTGCCAATCATTTGTTTTCAACTCAGTTGGATTAAATTACATCTGAACAAATAAATAAGTTCCCACAACCCCACTGACCTACAATCGGTACTCACATCAAGACTGTATGTAATGCATTGCGGATAAATTTGCCCACTCTTGTGCTTTGAGAGATAACATACAAGACAAGAAGAGCAAAAACACTTGCTGCCTCCACAGGGTTCAGGTTTGTTGATAGTGGGTTAATTTGTTCAGCGATGTGATGGAAGGGAATGGAATTTTGTTTGGGATTTTTTTATGGTCAACATCAGCACACACAGTTGGAGTTTGAGAGGCCGCACAGGGGCAAAAAAAAAAAAATATTCATTTCACAGCTCAAGAGGCTAGACTTTGTTGTATAACAGAATTATGTAACTCACTGCTTGCTATTCGGCCTTTATGTCATGAAACTGTTACTCATCAATTTGCTTTGCGTTCAAACTTTAGCAACAGAATCTGGATGAAAAGTTGATTTGTATTCAGTCTGATTTGCATTCATTGAGTTTCCTTTTATTTACATGTGCACAAATGAACTTCGTGTCTGCACACGTCCGTGTGGCAGAGTCGTGTTTGTGCGCTGTATCACATGACTGCTGCTGATGCTTCAACACCTTCTGCGGTTCCTTTAACTGTGTCAATTATTGATATGTGTCTACACCTGGTCTGGATGTTTACACCTTCACATTTAACCGTGAGCACATAAAAGAGTGACTTTCGCAACTTTGCATTTCAGCCTTATCTAAAAAAAAATATGCGGGTTTGTTAGGATGAAGTACACACCCTGGTTAAAGACCTCATGTGGTGCAATAGTGTTTTGCATTTATCTGAACTGCAATCATACACACGCATGTTATTAGTGTTTTCCTTTTCAACGTGCTGCTACAAGATTCGTATTAACATGTTGTTTTTTTTTAAGTCAGAAGTGCTAAGGGCTATTTACAAAGCCCAGTTTCCCTGGAACTACCTCGATATTGGATTATTTACATAATTTGTATCCAATTAGAAACATCCTGTCTCAGAGTGATGTTGAAAAACTAGTCCGTGCATTTGTTGTTTCTTGGCCAGTCAATCCAAAATGCTGCAGCCAGAGTTCTGACAGGAATCAGCAAGAGAAATCCTGTTTCTCCCACATAGAGCTTCTCTTCATTAGCTCCCTATAAAATCCAGATAAGTATCTAAAATCCTTCTCCTCACATACAAAGCTGTAAATGACAAAGCTCCACCTTAAACAACTCACAGTACCATATTACCGCAACAAAATGCTTACATGTGAATATTCTCAGTGCACTTTCAGTTTCCAAGAGGCGTTATCAGCAAGTTCAGATTAAAATGCGTCTGGAAGCAATTGGTTCAACCTGCAGCAAATCGGAGCAACAAAATGTGTGATGGAGCACCAGTTTGAAAAAAAAAGTGATTCACTGGCGCTCATCAAATCAAGCCTGTTGCATATTCGGTAAATGGTTGTGAATGGTTTCCAGGCACTGGAATTTTGGAATTGTACCTAAAAAAGTTAGTCATTGAACATACTCCAGGGTGCAGAAGAATCCAATTATGTAAGGCGGTGGGGTGGATTTCTATGGCGTGCTACTGGAGGATGATACATGGACCATTCCAAAATCATATAATCCCCTTCAATGCATACCGTTGATACGCAATAGTTCTACCAATGTCTGTTACACCATCACGTTGCTTTGTACATTTGCTTTGGTGATCTTGCTTCGCGACTTCTTGCTAAATCTAAAAATGGACTTAATGGATCAAAAATGCTCTATTGTTGGTATTGTTGTTTGAGTTTACCTTTACTAGTGAGTCAAAAGTTGCAAAGTGGAAGCTTACTTCAGGGTTGGATTGGTCTGTGCTGTTGGCATTTTAAGAAAAGATCAGGCTACCTGTAGTCCAATGGCTGATGTGACTCCAAGAAAAAAGTTATACAAGTTAGCCCTGGGGGGGTTCAGAGGCCGGTGGGATGTGGGGTGGGCGTTTGCATACCATCTGTTGCAGGACTCCTCGTTGTTCTTGTTGCCGAAGACGGCTCTGTATGCTCTGGCTCTATGTTTGGGCATGTTGTGCCTCCGCAGAATGAATTCGTAACAGGTCAGCAAATCCCTGAGGGTACAGTGTGATGGAATAGACTCTTAACAAATAAAGTCAATAAACACCTACGCATACAGGATCAACCACCTGTACGTTACAAAAACTGTGGGAATCCTGTGTCACGTCATGTTTGTTGCTTTCTTTCTTTGCTCCTCCCGTCTTTGCAGCGAAGGTGGTCACTGTCCTTGGGGGAGCTGGACGTGGGAGACTGGGAACGAAATCAACCCTGAGGATTATAATAACAGTTCTCAATGTTATCTTGGGGGAAGAGGGGATTTTATATGCATAAGAATTTCTGTGTTTTCTTGCATTAATCAAACATTTAGAAGGTTGTATATCTGTGACTTTTCCCTCCAGAGAATGGGACCTCAGCTTCATGATCCATTAAATCCATCAAACAAAACCGAAGCTAATATGATTCGTCAGCATTAACTCCACCTCCTCTGACTCCGCCTACAGATAAAGTATTCTTCAAATTGTATATGATACTCCTGTCTTTTCCCCACAATGTGCCGTTCCAGGACCACGCTTGCGGCTAATTTTTTTTTTTTCTAAAACTGCGGAGACGCTTTTCTTTCTTCTCACCCAGTGTTTAAAGTTCAGTCAGTTTGGAAGAAAGCAGGTCGACGGGTTAAACAACAGAGTCTGGCCTCGGGGAGAATACCTGCAGATCAGAGGAGGCGGGAAAGGTGTTGCTGATAACTATGTGCAAAGAGGTTACTCTCTGTGGACAAAGGAAAGACAAAAGCATCAAGGAAAAGGGAGGAAAAAAAAGGAGAAGAGAAAGAGATGTAGAAGAGTTCAATGAAACTGAAGGCCGAAAGGGAGGAAAAAAAAGGAGAAGAGAAAGAGATGTAGAAGAGTTCAATGAAACTGAAGGCCGAGGGAGGAAAAGGTAACAGAGAGTCAGCTTTGGTGGAGCAGGGAGGGGTGCAGACCTGTTATTTCCTACCCAGTCTGTATGTTGCGCTGAGATAACAGTCGGACACTTTTTTTTTTTTTTTTTAATCGGCATGTGGAAACGCACAGTTTATTTGCCCTACAAGGCATTGTTTTGGAAACCAGTCACAACACCTTTAATGTCGCTGGCTCCCCTGGTGCTGATAAGAACACCGAGTCCGAGAAAACACACCCACACACACACACACTTTCAAATTCCCACAGAGGTAGTTTCTGTTCTCCACTGGATGTCTCTCTCTCTCTCACACACACACACAGATTCAATTGGCCAAAAGCAACCCACATCAGATAAGCCCACATGGGCACAAGGAGCGGAAACGACCATTACGCAACAAAGGGCAGCAACAGGTAAAACCCACTCTGAGGAGAGGGGTGCAAAGGTCTGGAACCATTAAAGTGGAATGGATAATCATGCTCCTCACCTGAGACTTAACCTGTTGGATCTACCTGTGCAGCAAACACCTGCACTCTACTGCCCCCTTCTGCTGCAGCTGGTGCTATAATAAAACACTTAAAAGTTTTAAACCTGCACAGATGCATGCTGAGTAACAATTAAGGTTGTAGTGATTTTAAAGAAGTAAAAGAAAAAAGGTTTGTGCATTACTTCCTTGTACGGAAATGCACAGCTGTTTTTTTTTTTTTTCTCTCGGCACAGTGGCAAAAGAAAACACAGCTATTGTGTGTCCCAGCTGCATGTGTTTGCATGTAATCGGACACCGTTATGTAATGCCTTACTGGGGAGCTCTGTGCATCGGAAGAGCGACAATCCTCGGGATGTGGAGATGAGCGAATAGGCTGGACGTTTGCAGCGCAGTGAGCAACGTTTCCTATTTTGCGGGGAAGTTGAAGATTTATCCATTTTTGTCAATGAGTCAGCTGCTACGTCCTGTTTCCATGGAGACCGGTGGGTCCCCACCCGTCATTTCACGGGAGATTGGCGCTGGCATCCATGACTAAGTAGTCACAGCCAGCTCATTCGAGTTCTTTCGGTTTGTTGTTGAGACAAAGATAGGGGCAGCGCGTTTGGTCATATTTGGCGGTGTGTCGTCTCCGCGCCAAGCAAACACATGCCAAATGAATTACATCATTTCAGAGAAAACTGCTTTGTTGGAATTATTATTCATAAAGAAAAATAGCTACATGCAAAAAATCTATTAATTGTTTATTAGATTTTATCCAAATTGGGTGTATATTGCACCAAGGTAACGCTGGTTTTACTCAGCACCCAAGAGCCGAAAACTATTCACCACAAGGGGCTGAACTGACTAAGTGATAGTTTTGTCTTTTACATGGCTGTTGGGTGATTTACAAATATTATGTCAGTTTTTGTTGGAAATTGGCTGCTCACGACTGTTCTGTTAAAAAACAGGAGTTGGTTCGTTGAGATAAACAGCAGATGGCATTAATTTTTCAGCCATTGTGATCTGCGCCCGTAAATCACAAAAACTGTACCTGATTTAAATTTGGCCGCCATCCAGCTCAAAACCGTCTCTTTGTGCAGTTGCACAGCGCTCTCAGGCCCGCTGTCACGCTTGGTACGCTCTCTGGACGCTCATTACATAAACATGTCAAGCATCATCTGCAATGATCGCTAAATCTCTCAAAATGTGCCAAAACACAAACCCATCAACCCTAAAATGGAAATGCATGCAGGGTAGGTGGAGAGCAACAATTGTGTTGTTACGGCTAAAATAATCTGTGAAAATGCTTCGAGCAGTTGCACAGCACATCGGGGCGCTAACTTGCGGTTGCGCAACAATTCAGGTTGTTTGCGCTGAATGTTCTCTTTCAGAAGCTTTAGGGCAGGGGTGTCGAACTCCGGTCCTCGAGGGCAGCAATCCAGCATGTTTTAGATGTTTCCCTCTTCCAACACACCTGATTCAAATGATCAGCTCATCATCAAGCTCTGCAGAAGCCCGGTAACGATCCTGATCATTTGAATCAGGTGTGTTGGAAGAGGGAAACATCTAAAACTTGCAGGATTGCGGCCCTTGAGGACCAGAGTTCGACACCCCTGCTTTAGGGTGTTACAGTAGAACTTTGTCTTAACAGTCCAGCCTTGGAGGACTAATTCCCGGTGCATAGCCACATGAATGCCAGTTTAACTGCACTCCTGACCTGATGTGCTTGTTCTGATTTAGCAGACTTTGACCCTTTCAATGAGAAGACTACTGTTTAGTCTCGGGGTCGTAGCCGCAGACCCGCCCCTCGTCATCAGTGATGACCCTGGATATGAAGGCGGAATCGTCCCAGTGGTTGACGGACACACAATGTGATGTTTGCTCTCTGTTCCAGTTTAAATTCCAAGCTGGAATCCTAAAAGTGCACCTGCCAGAGGTCACGGACACGAGACCTGTATGCTGATGTCAGGACATCATGCAGTATGCTGACAAGATGCACTCTCTGCGCACACACCGAGGACAATGTCAAAACTCTTTATTCGTAACTTGAAATTAAGTGTAACACTCAAATGTCATTTTTAAAAAATATATATATATATACCATATTTATACCTTCTCTAGTTGAAGCAAAGCCTCAGAGAATGTTTATCCCACATGATCCATGTCCATCATTTTAATAATTTCAGTACTAAAGTTTTGCACTTTGCCACATTTTCCTTTATTCAACATACAAACTTTTTCATGTCATACAAAAGGCTGGCAGGGAAACTTGAGGTAGATAGAAATAAAGACAAATAACCCCACCGTTACAAGAGAGAACACATTAACACTGGGTCAAAGCAATCCATTAACATATGATTATATTCAAGCAGTGTTCGGTTAATGTTTGATCCAGTTTGGATTAAATAATTTAAATAATATTTAAATATTTATACCAAGTTAAAGCTGAAACACTGAAAACTGATAATAGACAAATACTGTAAGCAATTATTCCTAAAACAACAACCACTCAATGGTAATTTTAAACCCCTTTGTTTGGGACTTTGTTCAGGAATTCCCCCTCATGCAGCTCAAACCTAGACTTTAATGACTAATCTTGTCTTCCTTCCGCCTCAGTTCCCCTGGCGGTATTGTGTTACTGGTCATAGAGTCGTGTCCTTGTGCAGGCAGGGTTCTTATCAGTTCGCTTGTTGTGTTTATGTACAAACAGCACATTCCCGTCAGAGAGACAGACATGCAGGACAGGATCCAAGCACAGCTCGGCAGCTGGAAGATCAGGGGGAGATGGAGGGAGAAAGGGAGGCAAAGAAGGAGGGAGAGAGAAAAAAAAAAAACATTCCAGAGCCAGAAGATGATTAGAGGACTCACAATACTGCACACAAGAACTGGATGGAATGACGGGAGGAACAGAAAGAGTAACAGACAGGGTGGAAGGAACATGGCCATAGGAGGAGAAGGCAGCAGAGACAGAATGCAGCAGCAAAATGCCATATGTAGTTACAGCTTGATGGAAGAGAGGGAGAAAACAAACTTGTAAGGGGAAGGTAAGTCTGAAGCAAAGGCAGAAGAAGAGGCCACAACTACAAATATAAGAGGCCACAAAGAAGACGAGAGGGTTGGTAAAGAAGAAGAAACAACAATGCAACAAGTGAAATCAAAATGTTTCAGTCATGGGGAAGTGACAGTTTCAGGAGGGAAAGTGAAGACGGAGGCCCAAGACTGGTAACTTCTGCATTCTCCCACAGATTTCCTGGTCATCCTCTGCCACTCCCAGGGTAAAAGGTCGAGAGAGAGGATAAAGTGACTGAAGATAAACTCCACGCCCAGAAGTTACACACACTGAAACAATGAAAAGACACACAAGTGCACTCGTGCCAAAAAATTCAACATAATTGGATGCATGCATGCAAACACAAAAGCAGGAATGTTTGCACATGCATGATGAGAGCCATAAAGACTTAAACACTGGGACACTCGTAAGCACACAGTCAAAGACGACCACATAAATATTATGGTGTACACAAAGACATGCTGTTATTGCACAAAATGTACCCACTGAACAAGACAGTGTCAAGAATACACGAGTCATGAGGTTAAAAATGAGGGAATAATTAAGGGTTTTTGCTTAAAAAGGATGTAGATTTTTGCATTTGACAGTGTCACTACTCTAATTTGATCGATGTAATATCAGTGTGATCAAGAACTGAAAAACTGTTTTCTTTAATTTCATTGACCCAAGGCAGGTCAGTAGCTGAGGAGCAGCAATGTGGACCGATGCCGTTCGTCATATCTGTGAGGACTTCCTGGATCCAAGAGTCTGCACTTTATCTACTCTGGACAAGCAGCTGCTGTCAGCTTTAATAACGCTGTCATTTGCCGTCACCACGTCTGCTAGCAGATGCTATAGCATGAACAAAAAGTATTGATAACTGTAGGACTAGGATTGGGATGTTGAGCAGAATACAAACTAAACAACACTATGGATTTTGCAAGAGACAGGGTGAAGTTTTTTTTATGGCTCCAGTTGGTTCTCATTAACTAAGACAGTTTGTCTGTATGAGCACCACCCAGCATTTATTGTAGTTAATAGAAATAAATACGACCCCAATGCAAATAAATTAAACATACTTTCTACAGCTTTACATTCAATCTTAGAGCAAAATTATAATTATGTTGCTGCTGCAGCGGATTGGGTGTGTGGGTTTTCCGCAGGGATGTTTAGAACGCAAGTCTTAAATCACTGTTGTTATATAACCAATGTTATGTAGGCTTCTTGAAAAAAAAAAAAAAAGGATGAACAAACGTCTGGTGTTAGTGTTTGTAGGCTATACAGTACAAAGTGCCCCAAGCAGAGCACATCCCCCAGCAACACAAGCTCTTCAAATGTCAGTCATTAGCCCGCTGGAGAATCTTCAAGCTACAACACTGTTTGAATTTCAAATATATTATGATGAGTTCACACAGAAAATAAAAATCTGCCGTTACATTTTACTGAGCCACAAAACGTTCCACGGCTCCATCAGAGAGCACAGGGAGGGGCGAATTCGCCAAAGGTCAGTGAATGGTCTGCTGGCCGTCTTCCCGACATGCCAGCATATGGTTGCCAGACAGACGAATTCCTCAAAGACCAGACATCAGCGCCGTCCGAGAAGCGCTGAGGTGGCTGCAGATTGTCATTTTGCATTTTCATGCTGATATGCTGCGGCTCGTGAACATATGTGATATTTATCAACTCCCCCAACTGGCTCTCTTCACCGTTCACTCCAGCTTTCTCTCATTCCGCTACCCGCCTCATTTTCTTTCTCACCGTCTCTCTATGTGTGGCCTCGTGTGAGGAACCATGTACGAGCGCTTCGGTGTGTTTGCCTGGAAGTTCTAGAAATGACGAAGGCCACAGCAAGCGGAATAGCGAAAGGGAGACTGCTTTTCCCGCCGTTAGGAATAAATGGAAAAAAACAAAACAAACATCAACGGCCACAGTGACGTGGCATGGAAAAAACGGGTGGAAAGACACACAGAAAAAGGAGTGGAAAGCTGTAGGAAGATGTAATGGTTTCCAGAAGTGCATATGGCCATTGTGGACGTTTGAGGGTGGTGCGGAAGAGGGGGAGGGGGGGTATAGAGGGTTTCCTTGGTATGGGGATACCCCGGTCTTAGAGGGATTTCCCGGAGGCAGCTTCCCTCCCTGCACGATTCATTTACTGTACAATCTACGAGGCGGCGCCTGGTCAGCCAGGAGGTAATTACACGGGAGGAATGAGTCAGCCGCTCCACCTGAAATAGACGCTGCTTGCAAAAAAAAGCCGTTAGCAGATGGGACCGACATAAATAGAGGCTTTCAAAATCAGTGGAAATAAGGGAAAATAAGGGTAAACCACTTCGTCTCCATGGAGTTCTGCCTGTGTCAAAGTACGACAGGATGAAATAAATGTTTTTCTCATAAGGCCATGAAGGTCTATGGCCAATATTTTCACTGTTAATAACGCCAGACAGTAGCTAGTTAGTTCATAGACTTTTATTTCTAGTTAGAAAAAGGCTATGGAACTTGTTTGTAGCCTTTAAAGAAGATATATACCTCAGCCCAATTGTGCAAATGGGATTCACAAGCAGAAAAATTAATATACTGACTGTGGCCATAACCGAAATAGATTTTACGAAGTCTGACCAATCTGCTTGAATGATTAGTGTGTCAGTTCGGGAACTTTCATTCATTCATTTTTAAGAAAACCAGTACAATGCCTGCTGTCAGAATGTCATGTCAATGCACAACACTATGCGATGGCCTTTGAAGACCCCAAAAACACTCCAGCCCACTCCTCAGGTCCCTGGTAACAAACCCACCAAGTTTACACTGTTTCATATCTACAGTTGTTGCGATACGTAAAGAACACAGATTCATGTATTTGTCTTGTTACAAAAGTTACAAATCTCACACTGAATTATAATTTAGAGACGTATCATCCCAAGTTGACCAGCATGGACACGACCTGTGTAACTGGCTTCACATTAAAAGCATGCGCCGTGGACACTCACACACACATCTTCATCAATGCCTGATTCACAGTCAGACTTTGACATTCTTTGAGACCAGACAGTGGTCATTCTTTCTCTCCCCCTTCTTTTCATTCTCTTTATCCTTCGCTGAGACTGAGAGCTCTTTGGAGAACTTTTTTTTTTTCCACACTGTGCCTGTCCAGTCAAATGAACCCATTGTGTCTGAAAACATGCAGCCCAGCAGCTCCGGCACAGAGGGGAGCAGGGAAACGGCTCTGAAGAGTTGGACCGCGGCTACTGCAGTGTGTTCTTGCACGCGCTCGTGAAATGTAGTGTGTCAACTTGACCAGGCGTTTGCCAAGAGGCTTTCTATACAGGGCCCATCATGCGTGCCCCGGCGGGGGTAGTAAAATAAAAGCCCCGAGCAGACCGCTTTCCCAAAGCGAACTTGAAAAATTTGTTTCTCGTCACCATGGTAACATGGTAGGGACCCGGTTTGGAATTTTCTTTTCCTAGGAGTGTTCTGCGTCAGAGGGAGGCATTCTGGGAGCAATTACTGAGCGGGTACGTGGGCCGCGATGGGGAAAAGGAGGAGGCAGAAGCTAAGAATGTCTCAGCGTGTGAAGGACACGGACTGGGGGAGTGAATAAGAAATCACTGACACAGCACACAGTGTGTGACTGGATCAGAATACGTGTCAGAAAACTGAGTAAAATATGGTGTCCGATGCTGGGCTTGCCCTTTTCTTAAATAGTTGCACACCCTCACACCCTTTATGCTCATAAAGCTCATCCATACTGACCTAACCTCCACCCTATGGTGCTTACCCAGAACGGACACACCCTCCACGAGCTTTTCCTGCAACATGCTCTCGAATCCTTGACGGCATTGGCAATCACACAAAAAAACATCCTGTTCCTATTCAGAACTGTTTATCCACATAAAATGACCAACACAGAACCGACACCTTCATCATTGGTCTTGTGTAGACTCACTTACCAGCTACGCATACCCACCCTTCAAAACACACTCTACCAACATAAATTCACAATATTTTGAATATTTGTCTACATTCTCCAAATCATGTCACAATTTTATTTTTACTATTATTGTTTATTTTATTTAGTTTTTTTCGGTATTGTGTCCCCTTTGTAATCTTTTCAAGAGAAGCACATCTTAACCACTATCACATTCACTTTCTAGCTAAATGAAGTGTGTCTTTGTTCTTTAAAGTAATGTGTTTTGAAAGCTGCACATTTGCTTTCTTTAGAAAAGAGGAGTGACACCAGCATCATGGCTGTGTGCTATTCATCAAGCCAAAGCCAGTGGGCTTAGCTTAGCTTAGCACATAGAATGGAAGCTTGACAGAGCCACTAGCAGACAGACAACAACATAAGTGTTGAGCTTCAGATGGGCTTTTTAGTTTACTTTTTGTGCTAGTTTTCCCAGTTTCCCTTTCTTTGTGTTAAGCTAAGCTAATTCTCAACTGGATTTGGCATCAGATTGGATGGACAGATATGAGAGCGGGGTTAATCCTTCGTACCTCGTCATCATGCGACATCATCCATTTGATGACATCCGCAAAGAGGCAGCCAAGTGCTCGGTAGCCGAACAAGTACACAAAAACGGCTCACGTTTGTCCAATCTGCTTCAATACAGGCACTCCACTTCTTCATGGCACCAGCAATACATCTGCCAAGTTTAAGGGATTAGATGTATGGCTGTTTAGCTATGCAAAGAAGACACACACATAAGAGATTTATTGATTGATCAAGTCTACATAGTAATGGAGCGATAATGGTAACTTGCCAACTGGCTTGTCTGACCAATCTAATGCATTAACAGTGACAGTCGTGTATAACTGTAATATCCCTGGTAAAGAGCAGTAAAGAGAAGTTAATGTTGAAGTTTGTAACTCTCATGCTGACAGAGTATCCTCCAGCCTCATCCACAGGCATCACCCTCAATCCTTCATTCGACTCCACAACCCGACTCCAGGCTGGATGAATTAGGGGAGACCACACGTGAACTGTAAATAAAAGTGAATTTATTTTACAGCGCTAACGGGAACTTAACACAAAATTGAACTAAGCCAAACAATCTGGAACCCAAGGGAAAGAGGAGGACAGGCTGGCTTCCACCACCTTGTATATTGGAGCAGCAGTGGGTAATGGGCCTCCTCAGAGAGGGTCATTAGTCCTCTCTCATAAAAAAAAAAAAAGTGTTTCCATCGTAAACCTTTGACTTGGTAAAGCAGTGTTAATTTACAGTTAAATGTGGCACTCCAGAATTAGACATGAAGTAACCTTTTAGTGTCTTTAAAACCAACTGGTTGAAATAGATACAAGACAACAAATTACATGTCTAACAAAATCCATCTTGGCAACTTCCAAACATCTGCAGCGCTGGTACCAGAGAACACATGCAGTACAGAAAACAAGTGTGCATGCATCAGGCCCCAATGCCTAGCTAACCCCCAAACCTGACAAAAAAATACCAATGTGTTGACTTCTAATGTGCATCCACAAAACCAAACAGGCTTTAGCTTTTTCGAACCTAGGCCACATGTGACTTTACCAAAAATGAACTAAACTGAATAAAACTGAGCTCGGTGGAAGCCAAGGTGGCAAGAAACCCTTAAATTGTGTTTGTTTAAAGAGTCTTGAGTTTGTCTTTGTCTGCAGCATATGCAGAATTATGACACTCTATTTGAACTTATTATTTGTCATGTTTTTTTTCCAGTGCTCCACCCAGAAGACCACACACCCAACACCTGACCTCAGTCCTGTGACCTCTGACCTCGCTGTCTGTCGATGGGTCTATCCACTCCTCTCCTCCAGTAAGCTTAGAGCCTTTCAGTGAAAACCCTGATTGAACCTGCAGCACTCCTGTGCTAAATTGACTTTAAAGCTGTTAGACTTGGCTCATATTTTATTTTACAACAACACTCATGTGTCCCTTCTAATTTGGACTGTCTTCAGATGTATACTCATCATTAAACCCTATTAAAAATCAACCAAGTTCCTATGTCTGGTCTGGGAAAACCTGCAGCATAATCTGCCCCCTGCAGACCCGGACAATTGCATTCATGGCTTCCCGGCAGTCATTCCTTTAATCGTGAGCACACTGTGAAAAACACCCTGTGACACTGCTGCTGTTCTTGTCATTTTCTCACAGATAAACAGGAAAACTGACACAGACTTTCCCCCATAACAGATCTCTGCCTCGTATCAGATCAGTGATTCAGCAGTGTCTGCAGTGGGCCACTGCACCTGGTGGGAATGTTCCACACACCTGTAAACTGTCGGGACACAAGTGATTGCCATCTGTGTTACCCCACGCCCAGTGAGTCATCCTTTATGCTCTACTAATCTCACAATAGCATGGTGAGTTGTACGGACAGTGCTGCATATTCTCATGTCCAGTCAGAGGTAGCACATAGACACAGTGCAATCAGATGATGTCTTTGTAGTGACAGTAAGTGAATGTGTCAGTATGTTATGACTGAAGTTTCTTGTGTCAGTAGGAGTTTAAAGGAAGTTCCACGGAAATCGTCTATGGTGGTTTGTCCTCCTCCTGAATGAGGTGTTGAGTGATAAATAGCCCAGGGTCCGGTCAGTATCTGACCCGAGGTCAGATACTTGACGATCCCTCGGCGAGGCCTGTAAATGAGTCTTCTCAGTAGCCATCCTTTGCTTCTGTCAGGCTTGCTCTGATTTAACACTTTCTGTGGGTGTTCTGGACCTTGAGGTCAGAACAGAGAAAGGATGGTCTGGCAGAACAACAACTCCATAGTCCCACCAAACTGCTGGAGCCAGCCAAGCTACTGATTCTCATTTTTTCCTCGTAAAGAAGCGTTTCAGCTCATAATCAGATGATCATGAGTCAAAGTCTGTTGTGAATCAATGTAATAACTTGGCATTACCAACAAATACAACTCCTGTTATCAAACTGAGAACTGTCCAAACATGAAAATTATTACTTTTAAAGTGAATTTCATGCTAACAGCTTAAATTGCCCTATACAGGCATTCACAGTTAAACCTTTTTCCCACACACGTATCCAGTAAAAGTGAGAGTGTGACCACGCCAGAACATTTGCCAAACATTAGGTGTGACTGTCTTGTGACTTTGCAGACACCATCCTGGTAAATTTCATTATTACACAAGGCTGATAAGGGTATTGGAGTGGAGTAAACAGAGACTTAGCTCTGCCCCTCCCATGCCCAGCACTAGATGACATCTCATTTTGAGTGATCAGGTGCATTTCCATACAGAACCACATTTTTGAAAACAAGTCAGATATTCAACTTTCCAGATCATGCAATCAAGTTTGGTCAGCATATAAACATTTAGAAGATTTTCTAAAGGAAGAGATTTTATGTTCTTACTCATGGGAAATTGACTGTTTTGTTGCATTAAATGAAGGACTGATAATGAAGACGGCTGTGAAAATGTTCACAGTAAATGAAAGAGTCATCACACTTTGATGCGACTTGAAGCCATCCATGCTGTGATAATATTTACGGGAACAAACAGTGATCTGTCCCTTGAAGGAACTGAGATTAACATGTAGCTGGGAGGGGAACTATTCATGGTTGGCGATGACTATCAGGGTAATGACTGACAAAAATTCTTGATATTGGGCCAGAACCTCTGAGGTAGCTGGCATAGCAGCTGGCCAAAACTTGTGACAAAGGACGGTATAATGTCTCACTTCTAACATTTCAGTTGGGTGGGGATTTTTCCCTTTTGTATTTTAAAATCGTTCGAAAAATATGGAGTTCAAAGTAACACGAATCTCAACAGGAGTCACTTTACGAAAGTCAAAGTCCTCTGTAGGCTGAGAGGTGATGGTAGTTAGTTGTAGCGTGTATAACAGTACTATTTAAATCGTTGTGCAACAAAAATTCTCAGAAGTCAAAAGGTCATTGTTATTGTGCATCACCCTTGTCAGATTATGGGTGATTTTTCCAACACTATGACCACATTGATTTAAGGTGGAACTAATGCATCATTGACGGCTGACATGAAAGTCCTCCCAAGACTCGAGAGCAAAAGTGAAAATACACCTTATGTACAGTCAATCTCCCCATTACATCGTCATTAGGTCTTGTGAAACAAAGGGCAGGTTTTCTTTTAGCTCATTTTTTCTAAATGAGATGAGAAAATAGATACCAATGTCATAGCTGTGTGTTAAGGAGTGGCTGGAGTGGCTAGCTTAGCAATTAGCATAAATGGCTAGATGCAGGGGGGAAAAGCGAGTTCAAATTTTCAAAAATTCATAAACCAACAGCTAATGTCTATGTATTTCCAATAAAAGAGGTTGATTTTAACACAAATTTTAATGTAATGAAAGCAACTTTCTATGTATTTCTGTGTTTTTTGAGCACAAATATTAGCGTAAGTATGATGTCACAGTTACTGCTTGTAATTCCCTAACTTTTTCATCTCTCAGTTTTACATTTATGTTTTGGTTTCTGTTTTAACTAACGGGAGGTGTAAATTTGAAACCTTCACGGATGTTTGTGCCAATTTTTACTTTCACAATCACGCACATGATCACTTACCGCCAATCTCAGTGCTAACATACGCTATGCTAACTACATCCAGGCTCCATTGAAGGGCTCTGGTTACAGCTCTGTATTTACCACACACACACAAAAGACATGTGAATCTTATTATCCCCACTTGTTCAAGAATGTTAAACTATTCCTATAATATAATCACTTCCATCGTGCAGCACAAAATATATACGTCTTTGTTGTGTCACACTACGTGGTGGGAAAGCACTGAGGCTAAAGCTAATCTCCATCATTTATCTTACACACACACATAGGAGTTTGAAATTTGATGCTCGAACAGCTCTGCAGCCCTTATCATCTCTACCTTAATCTTTGTTTTCCCTGTTGGGTGTGGCAGCCATCAGGACCAGACAAGACACGGCAGTCATCACCGCCGCTGTTAGACAAAACCAAAACCCTGAAACTGGCTTCTTGGAAAAAGACCCTGTATGGTGGCTGCTGTTTTTGTCTATTTACTGACTTTAGGTAAAAGATTCCAGATGTCGGATATTCATCCGCTCATCGAAAGTGAAAACGTACAAACAGCCCCGATGCATTTGGATGGTCATTATGATACTACTTGTTATGAAGCAACCTCTTGTGAAGCTACTTTATTGCTCCGCTTAGCAGGAATTCCCTGTTGTTTGCCTTCTCAATGGCAGCACAAGATTTCATCAGGAGCTCTTTATACTTTAATATCCTGCTGCATGTTTCTTCCTGAAAAATAAACACAAAAACATGGGGCAACGATGACACAAAACATCCAAACCATCAAGGAGGAATATCTGAGAACACCAAGGGAGGATAGACAGACTTCCAAATAACACTTGTTGCTCAATGGTTTCCAAACTGGAAAACCCTAAAACTGGAATTTGAAGCCTCAATGATAGATGTAGGTGTATTGCAAAACACATGCTTTCGTGCTGTTTCTAACCTTCAAATAACAACCAAAAGAATATTTAAAAGTGTGAAGAAACCAAAAAGATTGGATTCATGTCCTCGCTACAAGCGAATACCAAGTAGTGGAATGTGTGCGGAATGTGCTTGTGTTAAAAACCTGCAGGGGGGCCCCTGAAATATGTTTACTGGTGTCGAAAAGACATTGTTTCTACGTATCTACTGAGCAGACTGTGGATTGTTCCTTTGTTTGACCACATCCTTTATGGGAGGGGGGCAATCAGACACACATCCGGCTATGCAGGACAGATAACAAAATGTGGTGCACGTAACATCTGGAGCTATCAAACAACCTCAAAAAACTCTTATCTGATTTTACAGATTTTTTTATTTTTATTTTAAATTTTATTACCAAGCAACAAGGCTTTGGCAGATCATACTGTTGTGTTTGGACCACCTTAAAGGTGTCCTGTGTTGTTCTGGCTATGTAGATGTAGTCGTGCTGTGCAGAAATAAATGGACACCAAAAGACAGAAACCTTTTTCATGTGAGTGCAGATCAGATACCGTCACACCCAGTGTTCTGTCCATAGTAAATCTGTAGCCCATACATACACTAATAAGGTGAAATTCATATTTAAAGACAACAAGACTATAGTATCCTGATGATAAAGACAACACCTTCCTCAGATGACTACCATCGAATGAGACAACCGACTCCTCCAGGTTCAGCATGAGCTGATCTCACCCACAGTGACTTACCACAATGAAGTCAAAGTGATGATGATGATGTCTCTCGGATATGTCGCAGAAATATGTTACAGATTGCGACATATTTGTACAACCTTTTTTTCCCAATGTTATGTTGAATAACCATCTGTAGCAAGTGTCAAACCCAGTGAAGCATCACAAACCAGGCTGGTGTTATTTTATCTTTACCTGAAAACTTATTCATTTATAATATGCATAGCTGCGTCACTGCATACAAAAACTACAAAAGATGAAATGGGCTTTAGTCTCTCCAGGGGGGGAAATAAGTAGCCATAACAGTCCTGGACTTTACTGTCCTATCGTCAAGTATTAATGTTGTGTCATTCTTGTCTAATAAAAAAAATGTCTAGTTTTATTTCTTCAATTCTCCTAAATCTCCAAGTTATTGAATTCCAGAGTCCTCAAAATTTACCAACTTAGGAAGGTTGTGGAGGATGAAGGCATGCTCTGAGCAGTCCTGCGGTTTGGTACGGTGGAAAAGAAGGAGGGGACAGCGTGGAGGGGGGAGGAGTGGTCTGAGGTCTAAGGGGCGGACCTGAGGGCCCACAGGTTTATATAGTTAAACGGTTTCCCCTCTCCTCCTGCCTTGTGTCTGTGAGCTCCAATTTCTGCCTGCCCAGCTTGTGCCTCTCTCTCTCTCTCTCTCTTACAGTCGCTCACTGAGTCTCACACTCTACAGCTTCAATGAAAACCTCCAGGCATTCTACATACTCTGTGCACTCCACTACTAGCAGCAGGCCTCCAGCCATGTCAATCACCCGTAGCTCCGCTCCTGTTTACAGGGCAGCCACTATTCATGGTGGGGGCAGCGGGAACCGCATCAGCGTTTCTTCCGGGGGCCGCATGGGTTTTGGATCTGCGATGGGAATGGGCTCCGGAGCGGGGGGCTTCTCCAGCAGCGTCCAGGTGAGTGCCAGCGGGAAGAGCGGCGACATCATGGGCAACGAGAAGTTCGCCATGCAGAACCTGAATGACCGTCTGGCCAGCTACCTGGAGACAGTGAGGAACCTGGAGCAGGCCAACAGCAAGCTGGAGCTTAAGATCAAGGAGGCCCTGGAGAAGAGCGGACCTGACTTCAGAGACTACAGCAAGTACCAGGCGATCCTGGATGACCTGAGGAGGAAGGTGAGGAGAGGGATGGGGGGAGGATAGACAAGGGGAATGTGCACGCCGTGATGTATTAAGTGTTCAACAAAAGCATGTGGGGAGGAAATTTGATGGAGGGAGGAAATGAAGGATGTGTGACCCGAAAGATGAAAACCAGGAAGAGATGTTGTGAAATGATGAATGTTTTGAGAAGATGTGACGCAAGTGTAGCTGATTAAAACATGACTGAGGAACAATACCGGAATCCTTGAATGTATTTTACACTGGGAACGTGTTCCAGTGAATACGTTGCTCAACTCCTGACCTACGTAAAACCTTGTCAGCGCTCAGGGTTACAGACTGTCTGCAGATTCCTAAAAGTGACGATTCCTGCTGGTCCTTGGCCCGGTGCCCACTGCTACTCTATGGGCCGGGGGCCGAGGGCTGGACCGGAAACAGTATGGAGGAGGCACGTCAGAGCATCAGGGGTCACAGAGACAGGAAACCAGACTGAAACGTAAATTAGGAGAGTCCGGGGACTTTACAGATCAAAGGGTCAACCAGCAGGCCCAATCCTCGTGACTCCAAACACCTTTTTCCTGTATGTTTAGTGTTGCTAGTTGGAAAATGGGCTTGAGCATACAGTATAATGATTCCTACTGTGTATACATGCAGGGTCAAGAAGTTAGCTCACTCAACATTGACCTGATTATGTTTTGTATTTGATTGTTTAACTGAAAACACAATTTTACACTTAATGGACATTCTGCAGCGAACTAGCACAAGGTGGTTTAAGAACTAAACGTTAATAAAGGCACTTGACAAGCAGGAAAACATGTTAATCATTCATTCAATGTTTGGTTCCCACTGAGTGCAGCAGGGGAAAAAAACACTTTTACATTCTTCAATCAAACTGCATTTTCCGTTTCAAAAAATTAAGCAAAGAGTCCAAATGGAACATTCCAGTCAGAGAGACATCTAATTACTGTGTCTATGGTAGCAGTGCAGCACAGGGAAGCTGCTAGTTTTTTTTGCATGTTCTCACTGTGGGAAAATGTGAACAAAGAGCATGTCATTTTCTAATCTTTTTTCCATGTTGAAGTAGCAGATAGGAACATCAAGGTCAGCAAATCCTTATTTGAAACAAGGACACAACTGAAACTGGAGGCCAAACAAAAAAATAAATAAAGAAGAAGAAAAAGGGAGTTTGAGATGTATTTCCTCAAATATTGTCTGTGAAGATTCTCAGTCATCATTCCCCATTCCTCAAATATTATCATTCTCAGAACATTACATAAGAACAAATACACTTTGAAATTAGGTTTTGTTTATTCTACTAACAGCCGGAGACCTTAGTTTATCCAAACAGCTCAGGGTCAGAAAAAGTCACATTTTTCTGCTGGTGTGAGGCAAAAAAATCTCTCAAATGGCGCCGTCGGCCCCAGCCTCCATCTGAGAAAACACAGACTCCCACGGCACCATTAAAACAGACCAATCCAGCAAATCACTCAACGTCAAGAAGCCCAGCGCACACATACATACACAATCATATGACCAAGCACACACCCACACCCAAACCACCACCACCACCACCATCCTCATGCAAACTACCTGCTGACAGGATAGATCCTGTTCCTCAGCAGCGACAGGCCAGTAGCTGCCTGGCAGCCACTGATTGGCTCGTGGACTTTGCCACCTGGATGCCTCCCTGCCATCCATCCCCTTTATCTACCGTACCGTGACTTCTTAAACAAATATTGCAGCCATCTGCCTTTTAAAAGGGTCCTGCTGACGCTACCCACATACACACATAGATAGTGATACCGATCTCTAACAAAAACCTGTTGCTGCTTATGTAAGTGAAATATCATCTTGTTTTTTAAACATGCATTAACAGTGGCCAGATAAAATATTATTTATTTTTGATCCAAAAAAGTAAAAACACATTACCCTGAACGATATAAAGTATTTAGATATTTTGGTAAATATGTTTCGTTTTCTTGAGTTAAATGGAGAAAGCTTGTCTCGTCACTAATTCTGCAGCTGCTACCAGCAGCCAGTTAGCTTAGCTTAGCATAAAGCCTTGAAACAGAGGAAAACAGCTAACCAAGCTCATTTGTTACCATAAAATTAAATTGTACAAGAACTTGCAAAATACAACAACTTGTGTATTTTCTGAAGTCTTGTCATTCCAAACACTAAGACTCTTTCTTTTTTAAACCCATTCTAGGTGTTCGATGCCACCATCGATAATGCCCGCCTGGTTCTCAACATCGACAACGCTCGCCTGGCAGCCGATGACTTCAGAGTGAAGTAAGAGCCGCCTCTAGCAATGAGAGTGTGAAACACTACGCCAGACGGCTGTGGTCACACCCTGTTTTACAGCTGAATGGGCTGTAGTATGAATACATAGTGTCATGATCTAAAGGGACAGACATCTGTCCTGTAGTCATGATTCATCACCTTTGCTTAATAGTTGGTGGAGACGTTGCCGTTGTGTAATAACTGAAATGTCATAGCAAACACAGCTGGTGGAGGGGGAAATATTGTATGCTGACCAAATAATGACCGCATACATTTAAACCTAAAGGTGCCTCAGAACAAGTCTCTGCGAAACTATATGTTTAAGTTAGGTTCAGCAAGACATTTAACACAATTATGTCATAGGTGGATTTACAGTTAGTTCAGTCTCTGTGAATGTGAGCAGCTGTGCCAGGCTTTGAAGCTCTCCTCACCTGCTCTGCTCTGCGCTGTCAGATTCGAGTCCGAGCTGGCCATCCGCCAGTCCGTGGAGGCCGACATCGTGGGTCTGAGGAAACTCATCGATGACACCAACATGAGCCGCATGAACCTGGAGAGCGAGATCGAAGCCCTGAAGGAGGAGCTCATCCACCTCAAGAAGAACCATGAAAACGTAAGTTGGATTTTAGACTTTTTTTCAACCCTTAGGTATTTTTATAATAAATATTTTTCACTATATAAAGTAAAAATCAAATTTTAATTAAGAAAAACACATTAAGATATTGTTTATTGAGAGTTTAAAATAATAACAACAAGTGCTAATCTCAGTTAGGATTGTGTGGATGTGGCGTACTCAGATTTGACCGACGGTGATGTCAACACCCTCAACTCACCCTCAGAGCTCTTGGTGGACGGTGACACAGTTTTACAGCTGAGACCCACCCAATTGAAACCAGTGAGAAAAACAAGGACAAAAACCAGAAAGCAGAAATCTCTCATGTGAAAACCCCAAACTCTCCCAACATCAGCAATTGATGAACCGCCCCAACCTATCATAATAAGCTGACTTTGAAAATAAAGTGTTTGCGTTTCGGTTTTGTGCATTTTGAGAAGTTCATGCTACTTGATTGTTGACAATTTAAGCCATGCTTCCAAGAAAATCGAATAAATCCCAAAACAAAACTACTTTTGAAGAACTTGTGGACAACACCCACACCAGGAAGACCTTAACAAATATTAGCTCAGTGGATATCTCAACAGTCCCCTTCCCATTGTCACCATGTGTGCTTAAGTTACGCACTCATGCTGCGCCATGACTGCAGGCGACGCATCCTGAACAGGGTACAGGGCGTTCTTGAAAACAAGCTTGAGAAAACTTCACTGGGAAGAGGGAGGTTTGTTAAGAAATCTGAAATATCTGAGTGTGAATCCTGTGGGAAGCCTCATCGTAAAAATGGTTCCCATCCGTATTTGGCAACGCGCAAAGCACCAAAGAATTTAAATGACTATGATTTAAGTGCATAAGCTAAAACATAACCATTTGTTTACTAAGGAAAATATTAAATTAAGTGTTAAGGGGCCCAGACGCAGCCTTAGATGCGTCCCATGTATATTTACGTGACCACAGGGTGTTATTATGGTTGGGAGATGCTCGGAGTCACGACCGGGGCAAAGTTCAATAAAGTCTTTAGTGGTGGAGTGAATAAGATCAAAGTCACTTTAAATGGTTTGAAGACTATTTCATGGTCCTGTTTGAAGTGTACTAGAATCTACGCAAAGCTAATTAGACAGATGAAGAAATAAAAGTCCAAATTTGTTATCCTGGCAACTAATTCTTCTATCCATTATTTGTTTTTCTTTTTTTTTTAGGAGGTTATGGAGCTTCGTAATCAGATCGCCCAGTCCGGTGTCCATGTAGATGTTGACGCTCCAAAGGGACAGGACCTGTCTCAGATCATGGCAGAAATTAGGGCCAAGTATGAAAAGATGGCACTGAAGAACCAAGAAGAACTCAAAGTTTGGCATGAATCTCAGGTAAATGATTAACAACAGCGTATCTATTGTGCACACATGTAAGTTCCTCTCGAGCACAAAGTCCCTGAATGAGGTGGATTTTCTTATTGTTTTAAATCTTAATTACAATTTTAGATGACAGAAGTGCAGACCCAGGTCAACCTGAACACAGAGGCCCTGAAGGGTGCCCAGACAGAAGTGAACGACCTCCGCAGACAGCTACAAACCCTCGAGATCGAACTGGAGTCGCAGAAGAGCCTGGTGAGAAGCACTCAGTCAGCACACACTTCATTTACCTCAAAATACGCTTATCTGAACTCCCTGCATTCCCAACTCAGCACTCTCACTTCAGGTTGCTCGCATTTAATTTGTTGACACAAGCTTTACACTCCGGTGACCCGTCGCTATGGAGCCTGTCATCGCAGAGCCGGGTCTTCTGTAAAAATTTAACCAGTTCCGTTCCTCCCCTTCGCCCACAGAAAGTCTCTCTGGAAGGCACGCTGAGGGACACGGAGATGCGTTACAACATGGAGATCGAGTCTCTCAACAACATCATTCTGAGTCTGGAGGCGGAGCTCACACAGCTGCGTAACAACATCCAGGTGCAGACACAGGAGTACGAGTCCCTGCTCAACATAAAGATGAAGCTGGAGGCCGAGATCGCGACGTACAGACGGCTGCTGGACGGTGGAGACTTCAAGTGCGTTAAAACACGACTAGCCTGCATTTGTCACTAAGACGTCTGTCAACAGAAACTACTTGGTAACTAACTGGAACTTGATGTTTTTCATTTAGGCTCCAGGACGCTCTGGAAGAACAGAAAACAGTGAAAACCAAAGTGATGACAGTCACGCAGACCCTGGTGGACGGCAAGGTGGTGTCCTCCAGCACAGAGACCAAGAACCTCTGAGTACAAGAAGCAACCGACCGACGCTCCCAACAATCACCACGACTGCATCGTAGCACTAACACACGATAGGCCAAGTTGTACTTCCAGTGAGTTCTCCAAACCTTTTAGTCATGCAGCACTAACCTACAGACCCTAGGCTGTCTCCTGCATTAGTCTGACTTCTTAGCTATAACGTTGTTTCACAGGCTGATTAAAAAACAAAAAAAACTGGATTAGAGGAAAACAAAATCATCTTTTATTTATTTCATCACAATCTATTTATGTGTCTGTATGTTGACCTGCACATGTTTACAAAAGTTTAGAATTGGAGAACGACAAGACAAACTAATTGAAGACAATTTCAAAGCATAGAGTCCAGTTAATTGCTTTTTTTTTGTTTTTTCCCCCCATATTTCATCGTCTTGTTTTCTTTCTGTCCAGTTGAATATGCCTGCTGTCCTGTGATTTTCAAACTTTTCAATAAAGTCCATTTTTGGAAATTTTATTTGTGAACATGGTTGCATACATTTAATAATCAGAATGTGATAACAGACAATAGGTCTCTTGGCTGTCGGCCAGTCTACACACACAGGAACACTTAACGTGTTTAGATTACTTTATTCTCGTGGGTACTGATTTAGCTCGCTAGTATTCCTCTTTGCTTTTGCTGTGCTAAAATTACAGTCCCTGTACAGCATTTAAAACTACATGTAGCTCATTAGGAAGCAACAGCCTCTGCAAATGCAGGGTTCTGCAGCGAAAACAGAGACCAGCCAATTCCTTGTAGGTTATTTTGTACCGTAACACAATAATTGCGTTGTTTGCCTCCTGTTTGTTGAGTTGAAAGGTAAAATTATTGTTTGTAACTTTCCAAAGCCATAAAATCCTCTAGTCTTCTAAACCGCTATGCAGTATATAGGTTCTGGATTGTGCTTCTCACTGGTGCTTAAAGCAACATAAACTTTGGTATTTTTGGACTGAGCATCCACTTAAAAACTACAGCATTTGCTATATTTTGTCACACAATGCTTTTCGACAAACCAAACATGTCTGTGGCGCACATGTCCAAGCCACATTTCTAACTGAAGACTTACATTTTAAAAGGTGTCTGACTTATGTAGAAACCTTTTCATTGTGGAAATAATTTCTTAAAACAGCTGGACATTGTAGGGTTTAGCAAAAAGAGCTCAGACGGGAGTAAATTGTGCATTTGTTCAGGACTATTTTTAGCTCCAGGCAAATACACAATTTATACTCTGGTGAATTTTTTCAAGTGTCATCTTGACCATAGCAAGATAAAGCCTTATACATGAGACTGACATTCAATCAAGTACCAATGTTGATGATAACACCGCTATGGCTCTGTGATTTGTATCTAATACCAAATCTACAACAGCATCCTACAGAGCACGTAGAAGAAGATGCAGGCCTCGTCCTTTGCTTTAACATCCGACGAAATCCAGAGCCTGTCCAATCACATCCGCTACACGACTGTGTAGTTACCATAGATACAGTTTATTTACTACACACTATCAAAATATAAATGCCAGCACACCTTGCTGTCTCTGATAGATCTTTCGGCAGTGGGTGTTTATGGTTTCAAAGTCCAAACAAGGTGGATAAAGGTAAAAATGTCAAAGATAAGAGAGGAGTGGCTGGAGGAATATTGCCTTTCAGCGTCATATATAAGACCCTGAACGCCACTTTCAAACTCCACTCTCAGCTGCCAACCTCCTCTGCGCCAGGACGTGCCGCTTCTTACTCTGACTGATCTGCACACTTCCTTCATGATGGAGCACCACTTAAGACGCCAGACCTCTCAAAACTATGGTTTTTCTGCAATGACAGGATTCACTCCTGGACCTGTACAAATTAGAAGGGCCTACGCACATAGTGTCAGCGGAGGAGCAGGCGGCCATGGAACCAGGATCTCCAGCGCCAACTATGGCGGAAGGGTTAGCGGTGGCTTCGGCAGCGGGTTTGACTACCAGTCCTCTAGTTCCACCTCTGGGACCCTGGCCATTGGGAACGAGAAGGTTGCCATGCAGCACCTCAACGACCGTCTGGCCAGCTACCTGGAGACGGTGAGGAATCTAGAGAAGGCCAACCACCACCTGGAGATCAAGATCAGAGAGACCATCGAGAAGAGAGGCCCCTTGGAGGGGAGGGACTATGGCAAGTACAACGCCATCATCTCGGACCTGAGGGCCAAGGTGAGCCAATGAAACACTCATTCAGTCTTGATGATAAGAAACAAATAAAAATAGCCTGCATCTTACAAAGTTACGCATAAAGTGAATTAAGAAGTGGTCATGTAGCAGGAACGCCACTTTTGCTAATAAAACACTAGTTGAGGTAGTTTTGACAAGATAATGCTCAACGAGGTCTGTTGAACTGTAGTTCATGCACAACATTCTTTTCTGACAGAGATCAGCTTTCCCTTTCCTTGTAAATGTCACACAACGTTGGAGTGAAAGTCCTTCCACCTGACTCACTGTAACTTTTTATTATCGTACCTGCTGAGCTTCAAAGTTTATCTCTCTCACTCATTGATTTCTCAACATTTATTACCTGTGGTTTGTCTTTATCTCGCTGTGATAGATAGCAAAAAAAAGATAACCAGCATTTAGGAATTACCAAAGGACATTCTTTTGTCTGCCCAGTCCATCAAAGTGGAAGCTTGTTGTCCATGAAAATAACACAGTTCCACAGCCTAAAAATCACAAAAACTATCTCATTTCTTTCAGATCCTTGACATGATCAAGGGCAACACCCATCTTCATATCGCTCTTGACAATGCAAGCCTTGCTGCAGACGACTTCAGGGGCAAGTGAGTGTCCAGCTTTGTACGCAAAATGTAACACACTCCCCATCCAGCACGAATATATCTGATATACAGCATGTGTCATTAGGATGGAGTATGAGCTGTCCATGCGGCAGACGGTGGAGGCTGACGTTGCCAGACTGAGGAAGCTCCTGGATGACACCAACGTAATACGAATGCACCTGGAGACCGACATCGAGTCGCTGAAAGAAGAGCTGATCACCCTGAAAAAGAACCATGCGACAGTGAGGAACATTGGTTTGAATTAACAGCAAAAAACATTTGGTCCAATCTAACTGAACATCGTAGTTCAAAGAGGAAAAACTTGTTTGATTACAACAGTGCAGCACTGTGCAATGCAATCACCATTGTGGCATCCTCTTGTTTTTTTCCTTAACCTCTTTGCTCAGGATGACCCTAGTAACCTTTATCAGGAAATCACTCCCCTGACTATTTCCTCCTCAACAGGATGTTGCAGAACTGCGTGCCCAGATCAGTCAGGCTGGCGTCCAGGTGGATGTCGATGCTCCTAAAGGGCATGATCTGTCCAAAATTATGGAGGAGATTAGAGCTAAGTACGAGAGGATAGCACTGAAGAACCAGGAGGAGCTCAAAGCATGGCACGATTCTCAGGTACAACAGAATTCGCCTGAGAAAATGTTGAGAAGTGACATGTTTGTTTTTTTTCTTTAAGTTCCATACATGACCACTGTATGTATTCAAACTTGTATCCAGATTACAGAGGTGCAAGTCCAAGTGACAGAAAGCTCAACAGCTCTGAAGGAGAGCACAACTATTCTGACTGAAACCAGGAGGCGGTATCAGGGCCTGGACATTGAACTGCAGTCTGCGCTTAGTCTGGTAAGAAGCCTCGTGCTGATTTAAGTAATTAACTTGAACTCTTGCCGTGCCAGTATTGTTTATGGTTTGAGATGTGAGCCTTTCTTCAGGATACTCTCTCCATGATTATTGTCATCGTTCAGAAGCTAGTTAGGTGTTCTTGGTGTACTAAGCATTGTACACCTTAGAAGTTCAGCTATTTCACCTGCCAGCACCACTGAAGTTCGCCAGTTAACACTTTATAGAAACTAAAGTGTAAGTATGACAGTGTGGGGGTTTTATGGGCGTAGTCAGTAAAGTCTAAAGGTGCTAGTCGTTGAATTTTATTACCTTCAATCATAGACAGGCAGGCTTTCACCCTGTGTTTTCAGTCTTTATGCTAAGTTTAGCTATGAAGCTGACTGTCTATATTGATATTTATTCATCATACAAACATGAAAGGTATCAATCTTCTCGTCTAACTCTCTGTAAGACAGGACAAAAAAAACAACATTTCACTCGTCTACTGCATTTTCTCTTGCACCTCTCAACAGAAAGCGTCCCTGGAGGCCACCCTGCGTGACATCGAAAAGCGTTACAGCATGGAGTTGGAGAAGTATAACGTAATCATCGTAAAGCTGCAGGAGGAGCTGTCTCAGATCCGCATCGACATCCAGCACCACGCAAGGGAGTACGAGCACCTGCTCAACATCAAGGTGAAACTGGAGGCTGAGATTGCCGAGTACAGGAGGCTGCTGGATGGTGAATTGAGGTGAGTACAGGTGAAGCACTAAAAACAGCCGCAAAAATGGTGATGCCTTTGTTTCAAAACTAAACATTCAATGTGTATGCCACACACTGAATGTGAGCTCCCTGATAAAAAACAGCTTTGGGGAGCTTTTGCAAATTAAATTCAAATCACCTTCATGCAAACGTGAAGCAGCATTGATATGGAAAGTAAAAGTGACTCGTCTGCTTCAGTGCAATGCTGATGCCATCACCTGCATCTCAACTGCTGATTTTCAGCACGTGGACACCAGATAATTTAAAAGCACAAAACCGACACAAAAATGATGACAGAAAGTATCTGATTCCAGTGTAAAAGTTGTGACTAAATTTGTTTTTTTTACACTTATGCTTTTATTTCTAACAGACTGGAGGATGCAGTTGACTCGAAGACAGTCCAAACCAAAGTGGTGACACTCACTCAGACTTTGGTTGATGGCAAAGTGGTGTCAGAAAGCAAGGACGTCAAATCCAGCGAAAATGTTGTGTAACATGACAATGCTATGTAACTATATTTCCATGAATCTCTGTCTGTGTCTATGAGTCTGTTCTTTGCACATCTCAACGATGAAACATCCCGTCTACATCTGTATCGCAGGGGACCTGAGGAGGTGCAGTGTCGAGTTTGAAGAAATTAAGTTTTGGCCCGTTTACGCTGTCACATGATGATGTCACATTCTGTTAAGACATATGCAGAGATTGGAGAAACGAGTTATTATAAACCGAAAAAAATAAGAAAACCTTGTCATCGAAAATAAAAAGAACCACAAAAAAAATGCACCATCATGCCTGTGACTGTTTTTGTAAGTTTGCTGCAGAAGGACAAACAAGCATTGCTTTCGTGATTATGCATATCATATTATTAGCTATCCACTGATTATACATTATTTCACATTCACAGTACACAATTCCCATAAATCCATAGTTTAACATTTTGGGAAATTGGTCAATTCCCCCACTTTTTTTTTTTCTTCCAAGAGTTCAGTGAGATCATGGATACTTTTCTCATCTCTGTATATTAAATGAAGCTAAACCAGGAGTTAAAACAGGAGGAAACAACTGCTGCCTACCAGCACCCCTACAGCTACAGATCACTGATGGCCACATGATATATTTTGGCTTCTTACATAAAAGTTGCATTTTATGTACTGGACTGTTTCTTTGTGGTCAGGAGCAGTGACACCCCCCTAAACCTCGGTGGTTGACTGCTAGCATCGCAGTGATGAAAAGGCTCTGAGACGACACGAAAACAATCCCCTTGCAAAAACACAACTTGCTGTTTTTACATTTAAGACAAGCCAGTTATTCCTGCTTCTCAGCTTCCAGTCTTTATGATAAGTGAAGCTAATCATCTGCTGGTCTTGATCTGGTCTTGATCTTCCTATCTAACCCTTGGCAATCATAAATTAATCTTTTATAGTCAGATATCAATTGTAGACGAAATGTAAGCCAGCTGCCCTGTTGTTATGCACATACACGCTGATGGCTGTCTGGCATCCTGCCATCATCCTCCCACACATACAAGTCTGCAGCGAGTGCAGGAAACTCTTTCAACTTCTGAGAAATCCACATCTTGACCTGCAGTTCTTTAGCCTTGTCCCGTTATAGGCCGACGGCCACGGTTCCCAGGCCGTGCCCAAACAGGCCAGTCAAGTCCCGTGTCCCTGCTATCTGTTTATTTACGTTCACATTAGTCAGCCTAATTCCTGTGAGTCACTTGATACAAGCTAGCCTCTTTTGGACTCTGTTGAATCGCCGCATAACTTTGTGTTAACGGGCCGTTCATGTGTTGTTAATAAAGATGTGCGGCGCAACGGATTTTGGTAATTGGCTGGAAGTATTTCGGGGGAAGATTATGCAGCACGAACTCATCACAATGTCACGTTTTTGGAAATATGCAATTTCAACATTCCACAGACAGCACAGTATCGCTTTCTGCCAGTTTCTAATCGAGACCCTATTTTTGCAAACTGCTGATGAAGAGTGCGCTCATTCGTGCCAATTCCCCGCACCCTAAACTTGTTATTTTATTGTGTAAAATGCGTGTGGAAGCGTGGCTGCTGTGACTGGTTCCCTGTGCCTCAGTAATTGCTGTTGTGAGTGAAGTTGTACAACTGTCGTCGGGAACACTCTGCGTCTTTGTTGGAGGACTCTGTCATCCCCTGCAGCCAGACATCTCATATTATGGTCTTGCTGAAAGAAGCTTTGCAGTCAAACCAGGGAGAGGGAAGGAATTTCACAAAAAAAAAAAAAAAATGTTAGAAAAAGAGGGATGGCAAGACTGGCAGGAGGAGGAGGAGACAGGATAGAAGACATTATGGGCTGAAGTGCATGTTTCTATTGTGTGTCTGTAATCCCTCAAAGCCCCAAAGAGAGCCGGCAGAATATCTTTCACTCCAAGGCTTCGCTTTGGATAGCATGGGCAGATACTGCTCCCACGTAGCAAACTTTAGAGCTATGACCTGAATAAATGGCCATTTCATATCAATACATACATTGAACCTAGTGCTGCGTTAAAGTCAGATGATGCTTGTTTGTTGTGTTAAATCTCTCATGAGTGATGTTTGGCTTTTTTAGAATAGTTACCGTAATTTCTGGACTATAAGCCGCTAGTTTTTTCACACGCTTTGAACACTGCGTCTTAAACAATGATGCGGCTAATTTATGGATTTTTACAAGTTTTGCCAATTTGCCTCGAGACCAAAGTGACATTGAGAGCGACAACGAAAGCGAGACTGAGGAAGTGTGAGACGAAGAAATTCTGAAGCTGCTAAATTCCGACGCTGAAGAAAACTTTTTTTTTTTTTTTTGTTTTTTTTTTTTTATATACCTCTCTGTGTGTAGGATTACCACCTGATCATTCCTAAAGTACCAAAAGAGCTTTGATTGGTCAGCTGGTTTTCTAACTATGGGAAAACAGCCATCAGTGGGCACATCACCAAATGTAACTGCTGAACAAATGGGAGATGAGGAAAGCAGCGGGGAGGTCCAGAACCAGCTTACTCCAACTCTGTATAACGGTGTCTCATTCATTCGATGTTATGAATGTGTCCAAAATTTAGCAATTTTTGGGGGAAATCCATCTGCAACACTTCCCCTAAAACTATTTCTGCAAATGTCTGTATGGTTCTTCAGCATTTGATAGCATCACGGTACAGTTGCCTTTTATGATGTTGCTCCGCCCACACACAACAAAGGCCCACCGAGGGACCCAAAAAGATCCCACCCACCACCGAGGTTGAAGCAGCTCTAATAATGGTTTTGGCTTTGTTTTAGTTTTCACCCACTGAAACCCATTTCTATCTTTTATCTTTTTCTCGGTGTCGCATTGTGTGTATTGGTACGTACCACATACATTCAAAATGGAAGCCTTTCATGCTATATCACAGTCTCACATTACAGGAAGAAAACATGCATGTGTCACCTGTATGCTGATCGACTGATTAGTCTCAGTAGTAATAGCCCTGTTTAGGATTAATACCAGTTTTGCATGCAACAACCCAATGCGACTGCCAAGATGTATCCCTCCATCTTAGACCAAGGCAACACTGTTTGTGGAAACTAAAAGGAGAGGATTTCATAATAAAAAAGGCAAGAATTTGAGGTCATACCCATTTGTTTAGCTAACTACTGAAGCCCCATGTTAACTTTAGCAGGACCTTAGAATATGTGTTTGCGCAACAGAAAAAGCAGATTTACAACCATGTAGTGGAATGAGGAGGATGTTACGGACAGGAGGTAACGATTGCAGCAACTCTTCAACTTAATGTATTAAAACAGACTTTAATAATTCTAAACCCATCTTTCAAAATAGCAATGAAGTCAAATGTTAGTCCAGGACTGAGATAAACTGTTTTCTGACATAAAGAAACTCCCAAAAGTCTCATTGACAAGACATGTATAAGTGTTTCCAGCTCATAATGTGTGAAGGTGGTGGCACTGTTTAAATTTTACACGTTCAAGATGAACTTCACATATCTTTGTTGCAAGCGTATTGCATCACCCAGAGTGAAGTAATTCATGAAATCCTCCTCTTCCTTGTCTAACTAGATCACTATATTCACAAGCACAGGCTGCCTTAAAGGGTTATCAGCACCTCTCATGAGTTCAGATAAACTGTTTAACTTAGCGTAGGAGTTCATTCAGATCTTTCTTCAAGGTCAGAGGCCTGCAGTAGAAACCGGGACTGCTTCGTATCTCCCTGTCGTTCCACTGCAAAACAGTTCACTGGCTTCAAATTGACAACACATGAATCATCTCTTGCTCACACACACACGCACACACAAACACATTCTTGATGTTTCCCTCTGCCCCACACATCTGCAGGGTGTGTCGAGTGGAAGTCAGTCATCCAGTGCTCCCAGTTCACCGGGCCTCCTCCCAGTGGGAGCAAAGGAGGGGGAGGCGTGAGGGACCACTGGTGGAGGGAGAAAGGGTGTGTCTGTGCGCAAGAAATTTTTTGGGTAGACTTGAGGACAGCTCTACTTAAGTAATGCGATCGGTGGTGAGAGGACGAGTATTTGAAACGCTAAACCGATTAAAGCTACAGTAGATTCTCTCTAATTGGCTGAGTCAACTCTCCGTGAAAGTTACAGAGAGCAGACTATCCACACAGGAAGCATTCATAATCAGAACCTACGATCAAAATCCAAACAGTTGTGCAAAACCAAAGGGAGACTTTTGTCCTCTTATACTGATGTCACCTTAAATGACTTCTGGGAACAGAAAGTCGTTTTCAAAACAGTTACTGTAAGTCATGCAACTGGAGCTTTAAAAGAGCTTAGCACAGCGGAGGTCGAGGGACGGGGGAGAGGTGACGAGGGGGGAAAAAAAAAGGGAGCAAAGGGGGGTGAGGAATAAAAAGTTCATTGAAGGGAGAAGGACTGAAATTGAAAATGAGTGATAGATTAAAGGTGGGAAAACAGGAGTGTGGGAGAGCAGAGATGTGATGGAGGAGGAGGAGGAGGCACAGAGGGCAGGTTGAGTAAGAACACAACTGGGCAGTGAGCCACCACCCAGCCACTGTTTGCTCTCCCGACTTTCATTTTCCAGTCCCTGCTGCGTGGGGAGTGAGCTGGAAATCCAAGGTTCGTCTCCCAAACTGAAGAGATGAATTGGCTGAACTTGCCGAGTGGCTCGTTCGTCTGGTTTCCGTGGAAACTAACCAAAAGAACTTTGTGACCAGAAAGTTGCAAGCTGTACACCCAGAGGACTAAGATGATTGCCGCCTATCCTCTGCTAAAAATACGGCGGTATGATGCGGATGAAACCAGACTAAAACAACTGCGGAAAGACGCTCCACAGCTCAGTTCATCAAGTTTAAGGCATCCACGGTCGATTGTTCTTTCCTTTAGTGCTCTCTGATGTCGTTATCTGAGGCAGTTTCACCAACCTTGGCATTCTCTGAATGAGTAACTCACTCGCATTCCAGAGCAAAGGGTAAATGATTGAAACTACATGTGGAGCCGTGCTGCTCTCTTTCGAGGTGAAACTAGTGAAGTTTAAATGACAGAATGTCCTAAAAATCCAGGCCCTTACAGGACATCACTATTGTTTTTTTAGTCATGGTATAAAAGACTTCCTAACAGCGTGTGCAAAAAAAAAGAAAAAGATTCTTCTTCTAAAAAGCTCAGTGCTGACGATATGGACCTTGCAAAGTGTTTTACTGAACAAAATGCAGAGTAAGCAAATACAGACTATCGCAAGTGTACGGTAAAAAAATAAACCATGTGAATTTTGTAGCAGCACTCCGGCCAAGTGGAAGCGATAAAATTGTCTCACCATGGCCACAGACCCAGCTCCACCCTAACGGTTCCCTCCAACTTCGCTCACATGCCCTCTCATCACGGTGGCCCATCGCTGTGTGGAGTGTGTGTGACTTCAACATTTTCACAAGGGACAGCGACGGCTACCTCGCTAAGACAGGACACTGAGTCTTGTTGAGAAATGTATTGCATTTATCTTGTTGCCGATCTGCTAGAAATGTGCCAGGTCTATTGCTGGGGACCTGAGTGAGTGCAGTGTTTCGTGGCTCAAATCTGCTTTCTGTTACCTTTTTATATCACCATCCTTTGCTTGTTGCCAGAACCTGAGTCAACCCCATCGCAAGGCAACATTGTCAAAAGCAGGATGTCCCACAACAATGTCATAGATTTGCCTTTGCTGATGTCATTTGATGTTCCAGCAGACACTGTACTAGAGATGCACTGATATGGACTTTTAGATTTAAAGCTCCTGGGCAGCTGCCAAATACAGAGATTTGTCTGGAACTGATAAGCTAAATCGGCGTCGTGTGAATCATTTATATATTAAAGTCCCACACTCTTGCTTTAAAACCACCATCAGCTTTTAAAGAGTACAGAGTCCTCTTTGTGTCCTCATTGCTTCTCTTTACCTAACCCCAGCTAATCCACTTACTGCTGGATGCTGCTCCAGAGAAAGGGAACTCTAATTATAGAGATTGTTTGGAAGATTTTTTTTTTTGATGGGAGGAATTCCATCACAGGAAGGGAAGGTCCATATTTAAAAGATCTCCGAAAGGTTCCACTGACCCTCTGTCATAACAGCATGCCCAGGAAGGGTGACACACAAACACAAACACACACGGTTCAGAGGCACACCTGCATACCTCATTTTCCTGCAGTCCACTAGCATACAAAAGACCTGTGTAACATAATCTTGACAAAGCTTTGGCTTTTTTCCCCCTTTTGAGTCACAATTCGAAGTAAATGAGGCAGAGAGTGGGAACAAGTCCCAAAAAAATACAGGAACTAAGCTGTTCAGGCTTCTGTCTAATGGTTTGCAGTAAAACAAAGGGAATAAGGTAGAGCAGTATAGACCTGTTTTTCCCTATCAGACAGCGTATATGCTGTGATGTTTTTGTCGTTCTTTTCTTCCGACAGTCAGGCATTAACCAGTTTTGCTGTTATGGCCCGTCCACACTAATGACTATAGAGATCACTGCACAGATGTGTGACCCACAAACGCTAACATTTAATTTCAATTCAATTCAATTTTATTTGTATAGCGCATATTTACAACAACAGTCATCTCATAGCGCCAACTGAGACCAACTGAGAAGACTGAGAACCTTCAGAGACAACACTCAGTTGGGTTCACCTACGTATAGATTAAGACACCAACAAGGAACTAGAACATCTTGCATTTGAATATTTCATAAGAATATCAGACACCCAACTTTCTGTAAACATCGGCGCTGAGCAGCTGCCGTGTGCTCCAGCTGCTATAAGCTCCGTATTCATTCATAGAAAGTACAAGAAATATATCCAGGCAGAGAGAAGCTGTTCTGAGATTGCTCTGAAAGTGATCCCAACGATATTGTTCATAGTTATTGTCGTTTATTTGTGGTAAAATATAAGTGCTTTTACTGTGTTTGGGCTACATGCTCATCGTTACTTTAATTTCTCTGTAAACCAAAAAGAAGGACACATGCAGGAAAACAGCGACCGGGTTTATCAACACACAAAGCATTCACATTTGCCAAGTTAGGCTAAAATGTGAGGCTATAGTTGATTTTAAGAGCCGTTTGAAAGCCAAAAGAGCCGGCTCTTCTTTGGGAGCTGTGCCACAAGAGCCGAACTTCCCATCACTAACCTGTTCAGACGTAGAATGAGTCTGGTTAACATCTAGTGGTTTTCCATGTGGTGACTTGAAAACACTTTTTATTCGGAAGCAGAGGGAGACAGGGAAACAGCTTGCTGTGACACTGATAATACTTCACAGTGAGAAAAAGAAAGCAGAAGGCTAAATGGGGGTGGATGAGAAAAATGGCTGGGAGAGAACTGGAGATAAGAGTTGAACTATCAGTTTCAATATGAAAAGCTAACATTAGCCTCAAGGCTTGGATGTTTAATGCTGCTTGACAACAGTGTCTGCTGATGTTAGTGGTAGCGTGATAGTCATAACCATATCACTTTTAACTTTCAGTTCTGATTTACTGGATCTGTAAACCCCCCATATTACCAGATAGTCTGGGCCAAACATTGGTTCAGACCAAAGGCCCAAGACCATATTTTTCATCAGATTGTCAGGAGAGGTAAAACAGGAGTAAACTGCCTTGAAACTCCTGTAGTCTGAGTCCAGCATGAGCCGATCCACTCAATCCTCGTCAGATTGCATGGGATGTGTCTGTAAACCGCAATTTCCAGGTGTCTTGACAGATGTGCTGTTTGGGCTTTGGCTACTCGAGGAAATTTACAAACTAGTCCTGAAACCAGTTTAGAGTTGTCTTGGCTGTATGCTTTGGTTATTGTCATGCTAAAAAAAAATAAATGATTGTGCCTATAACAGTTTCAGGTCTGGAGTGAGTTTTCTTCAAGAACTTCATTCTCCTTTAATCCCCTTTTCAGTTCTGATAAGTTTTCCAGTTCCTGCTGCTGAGAAGCACCTCCCTAGCATGATGCTGCCACCACCATGCTTCACTCTAGGGATGGTATTAGTGGGTTACGAGCAGTCCCTGATGTCCGCTGAATGTAGCACTTGGAGTTCTGCCCAAAGAGTTTGTGTTTCGTTAGAGCATATCATCTTTCTTCTCTGCAAAGGCCTTTCTGGTGGAGTGCAGCTGAGAAGGCCATCTTTTGGGTAGGTTTTTCCATTTCTGCATATGACCTCTGAAACTGTTAGAGTGACTATAGGGATCTTGGTCAGCTCAGTGACCAATGACCTACTTGCTTGGTTACTCAATTTGGCACACAGACAACTCTAAGAAGAGTCGAAACTGCCTCCATTTCACAATTATTGAGGCCACTGTGCTCCTGGAAACTCTCCGGTCTGTGCCTCACCATTTTTTCACTTCTTCCACAGTACTTGAATATATGGTTTGGTTTTTCTTCTGACATTTAAAGTGAATTGAGGGACCTTTTATCCACTTTGTCACCATGGTTTATTGAGTATAAATCAATGAGAGAACAATTCCAGTTGTTTCCAATTAGCACATAAACTTCAATACAATAAAGTGCGGACAAAAACAAAGTTCTGAATACTTTCTGAAGCAACGGTACATAAGCAACATGTTTGCTTCAACCTGCATGAAGTGACCTTTTTCACACATCGTGTAAAACAGCTCATACTGAAGAGTCATTTAGAATTCTTTCCAGTTCTGTGCAGCTTTTATCCTCTCTGGTAATATGAGACAAATTAACTGTAATCTGAACAGCTCGTGGACAAAGTTGAGGAAACAAAGACTGAGATTTTCTTTCTTAAGAAAATGAAAATGAATTTTAGATGATTTAAATAGTTTTTTTTATGAAACACATCTGAATGTCTGAGTTTATACTTTTGCCTTCTTTGCTGTACCAAAAACAAATTCTAACCCCAAAACCAAAACCAATACATAACTGTCACTGCAATTAAAACCTTGAATATTAAGCCTTTCTTTGCAATCGATCCACTAGATGCTGGGATTAAATCTAAACCAGTCAGCCTGGCATGCCTAAGGGAGCTAAACAAACAAAGATGAGAAACATAGATGTCATTAACAGGCTCATATAAAAATTAAAATGTAAACACCAAATCAGAAACAGACATTCAGTATCGCATATGGTATGCTAGATTTGTGCTTTCTCTCCTGTTTGCTACTTAGTTTGAAATTAATTTGCCCTTCCCCTGACCTGAAAACATTTAGAATATGTGCACAGCTATCCAACAGAAGCAGACTTCTGTTCCCATGTCAGAATGTCAAAGGACACAGGAAGGATGACCAGTGTTATGAGTCTTTGCTGTTGGTCCAAAAACAAAAGAAGGTCTGGCCTCTTGTTCGCACCATTAAGACTCTCAGAGCAGATCCCCATTTGTGAAAGTCCTTGGTCTTAAAAGAAAACCTTTTGACATTCCTTTCATAAAGAGGTATTCACTCCAAAACCTTTTACTCGCCTATATATTCTCTGACAAGAAAAAGCCACGGGAGGCTCACCTGACATCATTGTTTACCCAGGATGCTTTGGGGGGGGTTTAAGGTGTCTCTAGAGCTGGAACAAGCTCACACAGAGAAAAACGAAACGCAATTAATCTCACTGGCTGATGGTTGTACAAGCGCGGATCAAAGGTTAGGTTCGCTCAGGGATCCTCTTGCACTGTGTTGACTCGGTTGCCGTGGTAACACAGCGACGAGGGCAAACTGACGGATTGTATATTAAACACAGCAAATAAATGCCGTGTGGTTTTTGCAGAGAAGAATCATGAGCCAAACAGCTGGGAAGCACATGGTGAGGTGAATAAAGTGATTCTTATGGAATTACCCAGCAGCTTTCTGTTTCACACGTCCCTCAGTCATCGTTTTGTGTCTGCTTTTGTGTTCAATTGTGCATGACAGCCCATCTGCAGTGATAACAAGCCTAACAGTGTCTGTCATCACATCAGCACCTCCACATAGCTTTACAAAGAGCAGAGGTTGGACAAAACTGTCACAGTCTTTTGCACGCCAGTCATGCAGGACGGCCTCTTAATTCTTAACTTCAGAAGTCAGAAAAGTTTCAGGACTGGTGTCACAAAAGATATATTTCAAATCCAAACTACAAACTACAAGTTTTCCCCTTCGAAGTAATCCCCCTGGAGTCTAACACACTTCCCCAGTCTTCTCTGCCACGCCGCCATGCACTCCTGGGAGGATTCTTCCAGGATCCTCCTCAGCTCCGTCATCACAGTCATCTTGATGTCGTCCACGTCTTCTAAACGGGTCCCCTTGATGACCCCCTTGAGCTTGGGGAAGAGCAAGAAATCCCACGGAGCCAGGTGGGGTGAGTAGGGAGGTTGTCCCAGGACGGCCATGTTCTTCTCAACCAGGAACTGTGGGATGCTCAGGGCGTTGTGAGCAGGCGCGTTGTCATGGTGAAGCAGCTACGACTTGTCCTGCCACAACTCTTGCCTCTCTTCGTGCACTAAATGAAGCAAACGTCGCAGGATCTCTTTGTAAACATGCTGGTTGATCGTCTGAAGGGGAAAACTCGTAGTTTGGGGTTAAAATCTATCTTTTGTGACACCAGTCCTGGAACTTTTCTGACACAACTCGTATATTTCCTGATTTCTCCAAAATGATTGGCTGGTGATAAATACCTGAATTTTTTGTACTTTCATTTTTTTTTTGCATGGGACTGTCTCAACTAGGTCAGGCATTATTATCTATCAACCTCTTGTACTAAACGTCCACCCTTTCACCTATTCTTTCGCACATCCTCTCCAGTGGAAGTGTTGTCCCCAAGAGAGCCACTTTTAGCCGTGACTAACAGACAGGACATGCCACAGTCTGTTTCTTTTCTTCTGGAAGTGCTGGGCAGGATGTGCTACTGGGATTTCAACAAGTGCTACACGGCAGCACTTTCTGAGAAAGATGATGGATGGGTAATAAGTGAATAACAGGACTGTGCAGTGAAAAGCTTGTTAGCACAGCTATTTAGCTGTGGCAAATATTAGCACTTCACTTTCACACAGTGGTGTGTGTGTAGTTCCAGAGAGAACCACAAAAGTCTGGCCATATCTGTTTCACAGTGTTTACCAAAGATATTACACAAGACACTAGGAAGCAAATAAGATTCTTAAGATGTCATGCCCTGGGAGGGAAAAAAATCCACATTTTTAGAAATCTTAATTTAATCATCAGGATCTATTTCCTTGATCCAAATCTCCCAAACAGCCCCACTCAGACAGGCAGTGCATGCCAATGAGTGCTGCCAGTGATCGGTCAAGCAGCAATAATGAAGCTCAGTGCTGAGTCTACAGAGTTCCTCCTCACAGCTGGCGTATTTGGCCTCCGATTGCTGTGATATGACCAAAAAAGGCCTTTCACTGCTCACTGCTGCTGGGAATTCAGCCTTTATCTCTCGTCCACATGGGGTTGGACCGCTGCAAAAAAAAAAAAAAAAAAAACGCTGCAAAAGGTGAACACGGAAGCTTTGGAAAGAAGTGTAACAAATGCAGGGGGTGGAACAGGTCAGTCGGAAAGGTAAAACCGTCCATGTTTAAGTGCATGCACATGTGGGCGTTTGACCTTTGAAAGCAGCTTGATAAATGATGATGAACAATGAGACATATCGGACTTCTTAGACACAAGTCAGATAATTATTAACTAATCCACCTGATACAGTACGTGAGAACAAAAAGAAAAACATTGTAAAAAGAGTTCCGTCCTTGCAAACATTTACAGAACTGGAGCTTACCTCGACATGTCAGTGACAGTGGATATAGCAAGACATAAAAAGTTATGGGCTTAGCTGAGGACTGAAAACAAGGCGATGATCTTTTCCCCTGATAAATGCCCGCTGTAATCACGCTGTGCAAACAAGTCCTTGGTATAATGAGGAACAACTTCAAAAGAGTGTGAGAAACCGCGAGAGAGTGAAGGGAAATTAATTCAAATCGGAGCAGACAGCTTGATCACAGCCTCTTAAGGAGAATCAAACTTTTCGTCTTGGCTCAGATGCAGAGTTCTTATGTAAGCAGGCAAAAGAGCACTCTGGTCTTCCTGTGGTCTTTGGGGCCAACTTCTGGACACAGGAGTGACTGAGGCAATGCAAGGGAGACTCCCGCAGTGATCTCATTTTAAAGGCATCTTGCTTTTTTTTTTTTTTTTCCCCCTTGTGATGTGAACACACTAGGGTGACCCCTACATGTTTTGCCCTGACTTCACCTAATCTGGTGCGCCTCTAGGGATTTGGCTCACCGCTGCATACCCACAGCTCTTCATCCTCCTCTGTGTTCAATTTAGGCTGCCTAAGTTAACAACAAAACCTTCCTTATAAGAGCAGAGAGGAGAGTCCAGCTCAGTGGTGCTTCCTACTGGGAAAGTGTCAAAAGCATAACATCATATTTAGTTTGCTACTGACGCAAAATGTTACTCAACTGTGAAATAGATATGACGGCGCTGACATTTCAACTCCCTGACATAATGCACATTGACAGACTATTTGACCCATTTCAGGCCACTAAAGCCAACGAAAATATAACACGAGATGTGTGATAAAGAAACAGATGATAGAGAAAAAGAAAAGACACTGAGGAGCAGATTACAGTGTACATGCTGCCTGTTTTTAGCCAGTCTTTTGGTTTTAAAGTTACCCAGACTTAAGCATCTGTACTTTTTGATAAACTGACAAAAAAAATAATTTGTTGATTTAAAAAAAAGAAAAAAAATTGATCCTGCATTTCACAAGCTTTGACCATTAATTGTGCTCATTAAGCAAAGTTGATGAACGTGGTACAGCAAAGTCTGATGTGCAAGTCTTGGTGCTCGGCAGCCACCGTGGTCATGCCCTGGGCGATCTTTTTGAGCTTACAACTTAGGGGCTTAACTGGTCCCTGTTTAAACGAATGGTATCGAGCTGGTCAATTCAGGTAGAATCTGCCTAATAAAGTTTATTTAATATATTTCTACTGGGGCCGCAGGGTGGCGCAGTTGGTAGCACTGTTGCCTCGCTGCGAGAAGGTCGCCGGTTCGCGTCCCGATGGGGGCACCGGAATCTTTCTCTTTGCATGTTCTCCCCGTGCAGTGTGGGTTCTCTCCGGGTTCTCCAGCTTCCTCCCACACAGTCCAAAAACATGTTGAGGTTAATTAGTGATTCTGAATTGTCCGTAGGTGTGAATGTGAGTGTGCTTGGTTGTCTGTCTCTAAGTGTCCCCTGCCTTCGTCCTAAGTCGGCTGGGATAGGCTCCAGGCCCCCCGGGACCCTAGTGAGGATTAAGCGGTGTATAGATAATGGATTGATGGATGGATATCTGTACTGCATATGCACATATTTTTCAGCCATCGTATCAGTGCAGTGGTTCGGTGGTAAGCACTGTCAGCTCACAGCTGGAACACGTCTGGTCAGAGCTTGTATTACGTTGCTAACGATGATAGAACATAGGCTTGCCTGTACATGACGTCATGACATTACTGCCATGTTGAGCTTTTTCCCCATTTGTTTCACTTGTGGACAGCATTTTCTTGAAAACTAGCAACTCCTACATGGAAGCCCATTAAATCTCAAAATTGGCACTCGAGGCTTTCCCTCATCCCATGAACGGTGGAGACAAAAGGACACTTGTCTAAGCTTAAGACACACACATTCTTATGTGACCTCACCCAAACTCATACTGATAATCCACCAAATCTCAGAACAATCTAGAGACCAAGAGCTGTGTAATACCTACCAAAACCTTAAGCTGGTATCACTGTCTGCTGTCTGCAGACTCAACAACGAAGCAGAAGCCCCGACCGAAGCCCGGGCACGTCAGACAACAACACAGCCACACATCAAATAAATGAAGGATATTAAACAAAATCAGTCAAGTATTATTTCTGTCTCTTATGGTAACAGCTAAAGGATTTAGATTCCATGGTTAATAAAAAGGATTCCATGACGTATGCCTGTCTGAGAGAGAGTATTGGTTTGTCATTTAATTTAACAATAACACGAAGGTTCAGGAAGTTGTTCCGAAATGATGATGTCAGCTTGTATAACCTTTGTGTCAATGACATCACTGTGTGATCCTATAATCCTACGAGCTTTTGTATGTACAGGTGATGTAATCCAGGACTGGTCTCATCAGCTGAAAAAATATTTAAGTTTACCTCATTTAACTTGAACTTTGTTGGGGATAATAGAATGTTTTATCCGGTTTAGGAATTTATTACAGCCAAGGTTGTTTTTGGGATTGTCAGGAATGGCTGGTATTAGACTTAGAAATCAGGGCTAAATAAACGCAAGGCTATAAATGGGACGTCTAGTTTCCTCCCGTCACTGATCCGTGTCTTTCTTCACTCCAAACAGAATATGAATCGAACTGACGTTTCCGTGAGTCGGACCTCTGGGAAACCTCATGACATCCGTTTGCTTGCCAAGTTTGTTGGGGGGGTGGTGGGGAGGAGGCAGAGAAAGAGGAGGGGGCCATGTTTCAGAAAGTGTTGAGATAGCGGAACGTATAATTACGGCAACTGCTAATTAAAAGGACTCAAGTGCCATCGTAGGCCTTTCACTTGAACCGCCTCACATGGTGCGTAATGAAAAGGTAAGCAGGCTGCATCTCTGCGGGGAATCACTGTAAAGCTACAGCCAGCATTATGGCACAGTATGCTGTCGGCAAGTGGAAGTGCACATACTTAGAGGGAGATTTTTAAAAGAACAGTTTGACATCTTTAGAAATGCAAATGATCAACACTGTCAGGTATAAAGAGGAAGATGAGTCTTGAGAGTCACTTGACATCATCCTGGATCTCTATTCTTCACATGTTTAAAGCATGTCTGCCTCATTCTCAATTTTACTGTGTCATGAGTTTCAAATGTTTTATCTTGTAGTTGTGCCAAAAAGCAAGCAAGACTTTTTTTTTTTTTGGACACCATCCACAGAGGCTGATTTTATGCAACGGGCTTCACACTGTCTGAGCTGTTACAGAAACTGATTTCCATTGATAATATCTGTGGAAACTCTGAAGCACTGGCTGTCTGTTTTTCAGAACTACATTGCACAAATAGCACACTGTCTGTGGCGTCATTTTAGGTTGACTGCCACCGTGGCCATGGCACTACGACTCAAAACATGTCTCCTGATCACACTGATTTTTAGTTGGTCCCTGACGATGATGTGAAATTGTTGTTTTCACACTTTGGCTTTTGGATAAAATTAAAACAACTTTGGTGTATTGTGATCATAGACTGTATAAAAGATGGACGTAGCTAAAATGAAGCCAGGGTTTTGCTACTTCCTGGTTGACATCTTGGATTTTTGGAGCCAGTGACGCAAAAATCGTCGGAGGGGGGCGGAGCCATAGGAGCAGCGATTGGTCAGACGGATTGAGAGGCGGGCCCTCTCTGCCCGCCCACATTTACCGCCTTCTGCTCGCTCCGTCTGTATGGTCGCTGTCAATCAAGCCAGCCACGCCCCTTGCCCCGCAAACTGTTGATGATTTTTCAAAAATTCAGCATTGATTTATTTTCAGATTGGCCTCCTGATCTCTGGACTTGACCATGAAAACTAATTTTAAAAAAATCCTGAGCTGGAGGAATGCAGTATTTCGTGATCTGTGATCACTTCTTTTCCAATTCATTTCTATGGGAGCCAGGGCTTTTTGGAGCCAGGACTAGCAGACGTCGTGATATTGCAGGTTTTTGACACTTCCAGGTTGGCTCCATTTTTCAGGGCCGGTTGCTACGTCCATCTTTTATACAGTCTATGATTGTGATCAGATTCCAGTCCTCATGCAAAGCTAAGCTAGTTACCTGCTGGCTTTAACTCCATAGTTGCAATAAAAAACATGAGCGGTATTAACCATCTCATCCACATTCCAGCAAGACAACAAATACAGGCAGTTCCCAAGAATTCAAACTATTATTTTCCTAGGAAATGCGACAACGTCATTCTCTTAAATAGCCGTCCTTGGCACGCTGACATTTTTCAATTTCAATCTTCCATGGAACCAGACAGGTCAAATACCAGATGAGTTCCTCCCACTGAGCAGTAGCCAAGTCATTGCCTTAATCATTTTGTTTGCGGTCCTGTCACAGCTTGCAGTAACTCATCTTCCTGTGTTTACAGGCTTTGTGCTTCTGAGTGCAAAATGTAATGAGAACTTCTGTCTGTCATTTTTATGTTGTAACAAATCATCTGGTTTTGTTTGCCCACTCTGCGCAAAAGAACAAATCCTCGCCCAGTCATGCTTTGTGTCTGTTCGCCTTATGTAATGCCAGCAGGGGTGCCTCCTGTGGGGTTTCACACAATGATGCTCCAGACAATAACATGCGCTAACAAGAAACTGCAGGTTTTCTCTCTAAATGTACAAACACACACAAAAAATCCCACCATCGCACAGCAATTTCAGTCAGTGGATTATGGGCATGGCATTAAGAGCCATCCTGGGACAAACTTAATGGTGTTCTTTTTGGTTGACTCCCATAAATCAAATAATACAAACATCACATTGTTTCCTTCCAACCAAACTGTAGTACCAAAATATTCAATAAATTCTTTAGAACAAATTGGCTGGTTCATTCTGTTCTGAATGCACTGTAAAAATGATGGACACAATATGGTTCTTTCTCTGCTCGGCCTGGCTCGCCCAAAGGGGGTAATGCGGTGAATCTGTATTTCTGAAAGCCCTTCAGTTCCAGTTCAGCAAGGAGTCTTTCTGAGCTCCACGATGAGGAATTTTAGGAAGTAATACTGCCAGAAACCACACAGTGACCTTACTGAAATCAAGCCATGTTTCTCTCCATGAGAGCTAATCACGCTGGCATCTGTGCTCAGTACTAGATGTGGCGCCTTGTTAAGTACTCACATTCTAACTAAAAAATTGAAAATGTAAAAGTCATCATAAGGGGGGGGGGGGGGCACAGGGCCATTGCAGGGAGTACTGCATCTTTTCTGCAAGATATCAGAGTGTATGTAATGTCACAGACCGACAAATAATGATTGGTTGTTTATTAACAGTGAGCACAATCTTACTTAACTCCTTAAGTTCGAGTTTATTTTTTGAAATTTACACCTAAAAGCATTCCCAAATCACCACAGCAACAGCTCTGTAGCTGTAAGGCCAAAATTAAAAACCTCTGTCTTTGTATACAGGGGACTTGATAAAATTTTTAAAGTACAATACATACAATCCTCAGGTTTAAAAAAAAAATGTAGGCTGTAGGCTGAATTTTTGAAAATGATGAAAACATAATCGTACAAGCTTTGTGATAAGCTGCACAAAAATCATAATGAAACCAAACGCCAATATTTCTTTTGGTATGATCCAAAAGGGAACCAGCTGATAGGAGGATTAGTTATTGCATGTGCCAGTGACGTCATGGCACATGTATCTGAGCTCAGCTGAGGAAAACTTTTTGACATCCATTTTTTGGCAACCCTGAGGCACTCATGAAGAGAAGTCAGTGCACTAAGGTCGTGAGATCACACAGGCAGGTATAGCTGCAAGTCATCATGTTTATGACTAATCATGTGTCCAAACAGAGGAAATTAAACTGGGTTGATTTTAAAAATCACAATTTTACTCACACTAACCATACCATACCAGCCATGTGAAGATGTATGAACAAGCAAT
>NW_007578825.1:130237-138833 GCF_000690725.1 Stegastes partitus | reverse complement strand
TGCAGCTCAGTCTAAGTAAAGGTTTCTACTGAGGAGCTGAACTGAGTCACAGCCTGTTGGGCCTCTGCTGAAGTTCAGTCGTGGAAGATGGGAGGGAAAAATGACAGTTAAAAACCACTCTGGGAAATTTTCCACAGAAAAGTAGACGTGTTGCCTCCGTACGGACACACTCACACTCACATTTAGTCTATTCATAGCTCAGTAATTCTAGATCCTGAGCGTCACATTTTAAATAAATTAAAATGTCTTTCTTTCCGTTATGATGAGAATTATTCCAGCATTGATACGATTTCATCCACAGAAAAGCTAATTAAAGCTTTTAACACTGAGATCCAGAACTGTCAGCAAAGTCTCTAAACATTCAGCTTTAGTTAGAAATCACCTTCTGTTCGATGCAAATCACACCAATTAATTCAGTTTGCCTTGATCTATTGAAAAGCATTTCTTCTGTATCAGAATCCGTTCTGTGAATATCTCATTCACACAAAACTGAAGGCAGGATAAAGGGCTTATTTCCTCTCTTGCCTGTCTGGTGGCTGACGGCTGTCGCCATGGCGATTTGGAATAAATAAGAAGTACTGTGCATGAAAATGTCCCGAAGACAGTCGCAGAAACCCATCCAAAAATGGATTTCCTTCTCAGTACAGTAACAATTCTGGATCAGTCCTAAATGAACTTCCTTTTTTTTCTTCCCCCTGACGTCAGGCTCAGCGTGATCACCCAGACAGAAGCTGTGATGTCCAGGAGTGAGCACGGTTGTTACATCAATGAAAAAAACACATCAAACTGTCAAGTCTAGAGCCGCTCAGGTCCAACAGCCACTGCTGGAATGTGAGGGGGTGTCACTGTTGTCAAAACAATGATTGAACTGTTTGGGAGTTACTAAGATTTTCAGGCCTCGGTTTCTGATGACCAGCAGGAAAAATTCAGAAAAAGGAGTAACAGAATCCTCTTTAGCTGGTGTTCTTTTTCTTCTCTCTGTTGGCCTCGCATGTCAGGTTTTAACCCTCCTGCTCACACAGATTCTAGGCCCCCATGAACGCAAGGATTGTGTTCTGATGCATTTGCATGAAAGCAAACAGCACCGACAGGTAATGGTTAGGTTTTAGGCAAAACAGAAACAGTCACTGAACTGGTTGGATGTGGCAGGGGATGTTTGTCAGCAGGATGTCAGATGGCTCATTTAACGTAGCAGTGTCTGATACATGCAGCCAGAAACCACAACAAGAAATGAAAACATCACATTGCTCCAATAGCACCACAGTGATTAAACTTTAATTCTTTTCCATCACAACAGAGACAATTTTAAGAGCCAGAGCATCGTACTTCTCGTCACTGCAGCATTTTAAATGTCCACAACTGCGATAGTTCAAAGTTAAGCAAAGTGCAAAGCCTCCCCTGTTCCCTGTATTGTGCCGATATTTTAAAAAAAAATCTTCAGACAATCTTAATTATTGTGCATAAAGAATTATTTTGGTGATTGAGGCAAACTGAAAGCAGAGGTTCAGGCCCAGAAACCTACTGAACTCCTCCTGAAACTAGAAGCAAGAGTGAAGAAGCTCTTTGGCCCCACAGATTTCTTTGCCTGCACTGCCCCCTAGTGGCGTTTGAATAAAAATGTTTGACACCACAGTGTGGTCAGACTGTGGACAGAAGTTCCACACTTCCCTTTGCGGTCTAAGCCAATGCTGTATAAAAGTGGTTTCCAATCTCAGTGATCAAGACCTTTTCAACAAGTTCAAAATTATTAACAAGATAGGAAAGAAGACCAAAAATTTTTTTGCAGTATTTTTTCAATTCCCAAGTCAATCTTTGTTATTTTCCTGTGACATCCTGGAGCATCAGTTTTAATTGAACTGTTTATAGCTTCTACACATATAAATAAGGTGTCTTAAGCTACCATTGCTTGGCTATAAGTCATTACGATATAACAAGGTTGGGATCAGGTACTATATAATATAAAACACAGACAGACACACAGATGGGCTGATTGCTCTATTGTTGCCCCACGTCAGGGGTGTAATATCACAGGCATACTGTGGCTCGTGCAGCACTGTGGGGCGTATGTCTGAATAAAGACATGAGAAACATTACCGACAAAATGACCATGTCAAAGTGGCAGAATACAGTCAGATTGAGAAAGGCTAGAATGCAAACCAGAGCAAAGAGTGATTTGACATCTCAGCCCTTAAGTAACCCGGGAAGACACTGGTGTCACAGATGCTCCTGATTACACCAAGCAGCCACTCACAGAACCAATAGAGAAACTAGAACCATCCACGAGGTGACTTCAGAGTTCGTCACAATTTTCAGTGTCAGTCTGTCCCTGGCTGATGCATAAAACAAGCTGTTTAACTGCTGTGTGGTCAAAGGTAAAGGCAGCTGTTGGAGAAAGACGGGTCATCTTGGACAGTTCTGACGTTAGAATGCATTACACCTCCAAGTATAAAAGAAATGTCCTCACAGTGAGGCAGCACTTCAGTGTGAACTTCTCCCAGGACCAACAGCTGTTGAACAACCAGAGTTGAGCAGGACACCTGTCAAAAGAGACTACAGTGCTGCCATGGACTTTCTGAGAGAAGCAGAAGTGTTTTCAACAACAGCAGGAGATGCTGAAAACTAAATACAATCTCCTTCAACATTAAACTCAGAGGTGAAGGGGAGAGACAACTACAGACCTTCAAGAGGAAAAATCACCGAACAGGAGAGCAGGAGGTGTCTATCCCTATAGACCACCCTGATCCCATCCTTTTGGAGGTCTCACAAGAAACCTGAACAAGAGACAACGAAGAATCCTTCACTCTGGAAAAGATCCAGCAAGAACACAGGAGGTAACCAGAGATTTTCCTGCTATAACAACACCAAATGTCTGCAGTGAAAAAGTCTATTTAAAACATGACATGAATAAATGTCCTGTCAGGCTGGTTGGTGATGCAGTGGTTAGCTCTGTGGTCTCAATGGAAGAACCAGCTTTCAAAGAATAAAACCAGGACCATGTTGACACAACAGTGATAACATTTATTCATTAATAAAGATCTTGGGAGTGGGGTTCACTGAATAAACAGACGAATAAAATTTGAAATATAGACATAATTAGTGTCCATCCAAACTCCCCTTTGACAAAGTCTGCTGTGCCCTCTTGTGGTTGAACTGTGACATTGATTTAAGGCATTCATTTCTGGATATAGGCTCTGAGCTCTCTGGTTCCTCTTCTGATGACTCCAGTTAAGATGCTGATGTGGATACAGAATGTTTGTCAGATGGCCCATGCTAGTATTTCTTGTTTGTTTGTTTGTTTTTTACTATGTAGATGTGTCATGCAGATGTTATCTTTCTGTGATGTTTTCTATTATGATGCCTCATATCTGCTTGTAAAGTGAACATTATTTATTTGGCAACAAACATCATAAAGCTGACCTCTTAACCACAAGATGGTGAGCTCAACAGTAGATAGAAATAGTGTAGTGGCTAATAGTGTAACAATATAGAGTCTGCAGCATGTTGCTCTGAAACATGACAGAGTTTGTTTGTAGAACATGTTGACACGATGCTCCACACAGACACAATTGGTTTGTTAGTATCAGATGAGAGCTGAAGGTAATCTGAGGAGTTCTGTGACATCTAATAACACTGTGGAGTCAATATCTGTATACTTGTACGAGCACAATAATACATGCACATTTGCATTCAAATTCCTGATTCCTGCTGCTCCACTGATCTAAAGGCAGCGGTGATGCACTGAGGAGTGCAGCAACATGCTACTGAATGCAGAGAAGAAGAGGAGAGCTGGCAAAACACTTAGAATGCTTTACAAAATCAATTTTGCAAATGTTTAGTGAGAAAAGAAAGGACCTGAACAGTTCCACAGTTTGGCTTTAACTTCATAATAATACTGCTAACATGTAACACATAATCATCCATCCATCATCTCTACACCTTAATCCTCACTGGGGTCGTAGGGGGNAATATATATATATATATATATTAGAAAAAAATAAATGAAACATTTAGCCATGTTTGTCTGGTAATAGAGCAAGTTTTGTAGTGATCCAAGTTTTTGTGTGTTTTTTGATAAGTGTGTAACAGTGTATTTGCTTGTGTGTTGCGGGCTGCAAGTTGTTTCAGGGGCTGTTGGACTGCTGCACCTGAGGCTCATCGTTAATTAGCGCTGGATAAAGCCTCCCTCCACCTGTGCTCCAGCGCCAGTGGATTGGTCCTCCACTCCAGCCAGTTGTCTTCGGAAACTGTTTGCTAGGAGAAGTCTCGTTTTGTTTCAATTGTTCTTTTGTCTGCGTTTATATCAGAGCCTTCCCGTTGGAGTGACACCTCCTGGACCCAGCCTTCTGCAGCCAAGCTCCAGCCACAGCAGCTCTGACTCCTGGTCCCTTTGGAAACCTCTCCTGGAAAAACCTTCCCTCACTCAACAACCCTCACGTGCTTCCTGGTGTCCACCGTTTTCCCCACAGCCACCAATAAATCCTTTTTGTTTCAAACCGAACCCCTCTGTTGCATTTTTGGATTCCGCCCAGGCTGAAATCATAGCAGGTTTCTTGCCACCCACCAAATACTGATTCTTTTGGAAGGTTTCTGTCTTTTTCTTTTCTTTTTTTTTTTTGATGTCCACTAACTCCACTTTAACTTCTAAATGATCCACTGTGTTTACCATCGAGCTGCTAAATTGCTGGTCTGCCATTTAATTTTTGTTTGTCTGAGCTTTTTCACCAAAACTTACTGCTTTCTGCATCTGGAAATGTGCCTGCTGGCAGTGGTAGGGGTGAATCAGAGTACGAGGGTATTGCACTGTGAAATCAAAATAATGAGCTCAGAGCTGATAAAATACTATAATAATAGTAATAATAATGAAAATCAAAAAAAAAAAAAAAGGGAATGGACTACAGAGTAAGGCCAAGTCATAGAAGAAGCATCATGGCTTGACATGGAACAGTGTTGCACAAGGGGATTTGTGACCATCTAACGGTGTCTGAAAGTTGCAGCAGTATGTAAGAGGTATAGAGTGAGCCATAGTGCCAGTAATTATAGCTGCAGTGATCGTCCTCCTAAAGTGATTGCAACAGACCGTGTGCTACTTTCACAATCTACCGTACAGACAGACAAGACAAGCGTAGACAATGTGAAAAATATTATATAACATCAACCGTATGGATGGCACCTAAGAAAAAAAAACATCACTTGCTCTTTGGCCCACAACTGCAAGATGAAACCTTCTTGCTTAAGAACATGGAAAGATGCCAGATGAATTTTTGTAGCTCATTCTTTGATCAGATAAGATAAATGTGTCGAGCTCCCATACGGTTCAGCGTGTTTGGCACAGGTCAGGACTAATGCATTAATAAAGCAAAGAGGTGGGAGTGTGATGATATAAACCTGCATGAGTGCAGCAGATGTTGGGGAGATGACATCTATAGATGACACTATGAACGGCTGTGGTCTCAACAGTGGCTGACATGATGACTCCCAGTCTGCAGATGTTGGGCAGAAGATAAATATTCCGGCATGATATCGATCAAAACCACACTGCCAATATCAAATAATGATTTCTAAAGAAAAACTATGACCTTGGTAAGCATATCGTCTGACATTAATCCAATACAAGGTATTTTAAAGAGAAAGGTAGAGCAACACAACCCCTCCAGTAAAAAACAGTTGGTAAAAGCAGCGTCTAAAGAATGTAAGAAGAAAGAAACATCTAGAAATGTAGCATCCCTCAAACCAAGGAGGAACGAATCTGTCATTGAAAAAATAAATGATTTCAGTCTCATTGCTGAAAGATCTACTGACATTTGCTGCACCTCTCTGTAATTTCAATATTGTAAATTTAAACAGTTCAAAGTAATGCAGTTATTGAAAGGTGATAGAATTTTGAATTATTTGGCATTTTAGAAACTGCTGATGGGTGTATGAATCCAAAGAGTTAGGAGATGACTGAAAGAAGTTTTGAGGGAAAAATCAGCATTTGCTGGAGCTGTTAAGAACTCACAGACATCTGAAATGTGAGCCTGAAAGGAGCCAAACATCACTGGCTTCATGTAAAACAATGTGTAGGGTAAGAACTTCATCTCAAAAGTAATTAAATGTTTCTAATAAATGTAGTGAAGTAGAAAGTACAAATGTTTACCTCTGAAATGTGGTGGAGTGGAAGCATGACGTATCATAAAAGAGAAATATTAAAGTAATGAACCTCAAAACTGCACTTAAGAGTAAATGTACTTAGTTACTTTCCACCACTGTTCAGATCGTGGTCTTAGAATTATGATTAGACGAGTATATTTACTAAGAACACACAAGCTGTTGTGGGAGGACAGCTGTTCTTCCTGCAACTATTCATCGATACAACCTCGAACACACCGCAACACATTGTCATTCTGTTATCCCGACAATCTCAACATCAGGCACAATACACCGTCACTCACTGTGTACGGGAGCTTTTCTTTATTCGTCTAAATACAGCCGAGGTGATGACATAAAGATTGCAGGACCGGTATGTGCCCAATTATGAGCTGTTGCTGAAAACTGTCAATTAGGATGTGATGACTGAAATTTTGTCGCTAAAACACCACGACTGCACTTTTAAATCACTATCACCTCTAAAAAAAAAAAAGGAAAAAAAAGGCCCCTCGGTCTTTTCGTGCAGCTCAGTCTAAGTAAAGGTTTCTACTGAGGAGCTGAACTGAGTCACAGCCTGTTGGGCCTCTGCTGAAGTTCAGTCGTGGAAGATGGGAGGGAAAAATGACAGTTAAAAACCACTCTGGGAAATTTTCCACAGAAAAGTAGACGCGTTGCCTCCGTACGGACACTCACACTCACATTTAGTCTATTCATAGCTCAGTAATTCTAGATCCTGAGCGTCACATTTTAAATAAATTAAAATGTCTTTCTTTCCGTTATGATGAGAATTATTCCAGCATTGATACGATTTCATCCACAGAGAAGCTAATTAAAGCTTTTAACACTGAGATCCAGAACTGTCAGCAAAGTCTCTAAACATTCAGCTTTAGTTAGAAATCACCTTCTGTTCGATGCAAATCACACCAATTAATTCAGTTTGCCTTGATCTATTGAAAAGCATTTCTTCTGTATCAGAATCCGTTCTGTGAATATCTCATTCACACAAAACTGAAGGCAGGATAAAGGGCTTATTTCCTCTCTTGCCTGTCTGGTGGCTGACGGCTGTCGCCATGGCGATTTGGAATAAATAAGAAGTACTGTGCATGAAAATGTCCCGAAGACAGTCGCAGAAACCCATCCAAAAATGGATTTCCTTCTCAGTACAGTAACAATTCTGGATCAGTCCTAAATGAACTTCCTTTTTTTTCTTCCCCCTGACGTCAGGCTCAGCGTGATCACCCAGACAGAAGCTGTGATGTCCAGGAGTGAGCACGGTTGTTACATCAATGAAAAAAACACATCAAACTGTCAAGTCTAGAGCCGCTCAGGTCCAACAGCCACTGCTGGAATGTGAGGGGGTGTCACTGTTGTCAAAACAATGATTGAACTGTTTGGGAGTTACTAAGATTTTCAGGCCTCGGTTTCTGATGACCAGCAGGAAAAATTCAGAAAAAGGAGTAACAGAATCCTCTTTAGCTGGTGTTCTTTTTCTTCTCTCTGTTGGCCTCGCATGTCAGGTTTTAACCCTCCTGCTCACACAGATTCTAGGCCCCCATGAACGCAAGGATTGTGTTCTGATGCATTTGCATGAAAGCAAACAGCACTGACAGGTAATGGTCAGGTTTTAGGCAAAACAGAAACAGTCACTGAACTGGTTGGATGTGGCAGGGGATGTTTGTCAGCAGGATGTCAGATGGCTCATTTAACGTAGCAGTGTCTGATACATGCAGCCAGAAACCACAACAAGAAATGAAAACATCACATTGCTCCAATAGCACCACAGTGATTAAACTTTAATTCTTTTCCATCACAACAGAGACAATTTTAAGAGCCAGAGCATCGTACTTCTCGTCACTGCAGCATTTTAAATGTCCACAACTGCGATAGTTCAAAGTTAAGCAAAGTGCAAAGCCTCCCCTGTTCCCTGTATTGTGCCGATATTTTAAAAAAAAATCTTCAGACAATCTTAATTATTGTGCATAAAGAATTATTTTGGTGATTGAGGCAAACTGAAAGCAGAGGTTCAGGCCCAGAAACCTGCTGGACTCCTCCTGAAACAAGCAGCAAGAGTGAAGAAGCTCTTTGGCCCCACAGATTTCTTTGCCTGCACTGCCCCCTAGTGGCGTTTGAATAAAAATGTTTGACACCACAGTGTGGTCAGACTGTGGACAGAAGTTCCACACTTCCCTTTGCGGTCTAAGCCAATGCTGTATAAAAGTGGTTTCCAATCTCAGTGATCAAGACCTTTTCAACAAGTTCAAAATTATTAACAAGATAGGAAAGAAGACCAAACATTTTTTTGCTGTATTTTTTCAATTCCTAAGGCAATCTTTGTTATTTTCCTGTGACATCCTGGAGCATCAGTTTTAATTGAACTGTTTATAGCTTCTACACATATAAATAAGGTGCCCTGAGCTACCATTGCTTGGCTGTAAGTCATTACGATATAACAAGGTTGGGATCAGGTACT
>NW_007578825.1:115029-128347 GCF_000690725.1 Stegastes partitus | reverse complement strand
GGAGAACCCGGAGAGAACCCACGCTGCACGGGGAGAACATGCAAACTCCACGCAGAGAGAACCGGCGACCTTCTTGCTGCGAGGCAACAGTGCTAACCACTGAGCCACACACAATCATGTAACACTCAAATAACTTTGCAAAGCTGATGATAACTTTTAACCAGCAACAACAACAAATATAAAATCCATATGATCCATTAGCACAAAGTTTAAGGTAAAACTGATCATTCAGATATGTAACATTTACTACAGGAGCACAATTGTTGTCTTATAATTTGCTCACTTTTTATTATGAGAATATATATGCTTGAGTTGCTAGAAATCTTTCACTTGCTTACATACTGCTTTAACACTCTGAAGTGCATCAGATTACTGGGTTTGAAAGGCATTTTTTCTTTGAAAAAATGCAATTTTTTTGTGTATGAAAATTTTGTATAAATATGCTTTTTTCAAACCACACATCACAGCCAGCACAGGAGCACATTGAGGAACTCCTGAACCCGGTAAACACGTCCTTTGCTGAGGGGTCAGAGTCTGAAGACCCAGGGGTTTCTGCGTCCATATCCGTGGTAGAGGTCGCCAAGGTAGCAAAGTGCCAGGTGTGGACGAGATTTTCCCCAAGATGCTTAAGGCTCTGGACATTTTCAGACTGTCATGGCTGTCTGTCATAAATAAAAATATTCTACAGTGGATGAAGGAATAAGGTGTTTACAGACAGTTTCAAGTAAATGGGAAAAACCCGTTGCTTACAATATGCTGTAGAGACAAAATCAAGCAATAACATTTAATAATTTCAATTTGTCTTAAATTTTGAAAATGCTACATTGAGTGGAAGGTGAAGATTTGTTAATTTACATTTTTGATGACCAATTTTTTAATAGTATCAATGCATACTTTATTACTGTTCAGAATGAAGTATATTCTAGCAATACATCTTTGTTAATCCCAAATGTAAAGCAGCAGGACCTCTCCCACTCAAGGTATTATTTTCCAGTATTTTTTTTATTTTTTTTTAGATTTGTTTTTGGCCTTTTCCGCCTTTATTGATAGTGACAGTGAAAGATAGACAGAGAAACGTAGGGAGGAGAGTGGGGGAATGACATGCAGCAAATGAGCCGCTGCGTCGGGGACTGTAGCCTCTGCCCATTTTCCAGTATATTTTTTTAGGGATGAATTTCTGTTAGTGAGTAATTCCAGGTCATTGTCCATTAAAATCTAGAATAACATCAGACACTCAGGATCCACTCAGTTTCTGTTGACAGTTTCGACTTGCAATAAATGTCTATGGAGGTCTAGTCAACACTAACTTCAGGAGCACATCAGGAGCTGCTGAATATTTTGGACTTGCAGTACGGACAGTATAACACAAAGGTTCTATCAAGATTAAATATCGCTGTAATTTATAAAATGCTGTAATTTCACTGTTGTACATATGGACTGTGTTACCTAGTCAGTGTTATACTGTGCATGTCATGTTTGGAAAAAGTTTATCATGAAGCGTTGCTTCTATCCAAGCAGTAGAATAGTAGGGGCTTTCCAGTGTTACTGGATGGGTGGAACAGGAGCTATCTGCTTTGTGCTAATAGAGTTCATTATTTAAACACTGCACTTTGCTCCATTGTTACACTGCAAAAAGGGATTTTTAATAAAGTAAAAAAGTCTTGTTTCTGGGAAATTGTTCTTATTTTTTGTCTAAAAAGTAAAATAATCTTGACAAGCAAGTTTTTGCTTAAGAAAATTTGTCTAATTTTAAGAAAATATATCTAACTTTTTCTTATCTAACTTTCTTTCATCATAAACAGTTGAATCACTCTGTTGAGCAGGTAAGCCGTGCATTTCACTTCCAACAATAGGTCCTGTTCTATCACCATGGAGGCTAATGCTGAAAGTCGGGCTGTCCAGTTATGTTTCTGCCAGAAGTTTTAGTTTGCTGTAGGGCTGAGAATGTCCGCTTGTTTAACTTTAAAAAAAAAAGGCAATTCCTTTACAATAAAGTTTTAGCTTGTGCAGGTCGCGACAGATAGGAATCGCTAGCTTTGGCTGAGCTCTCTGACCATCCAGTCAGAGGACGTGAAAGTGCTGACGTCATCGTAGGCCAGCTAGCTGGCCCAGGGACCAACAACTCTCAATCTGATTGGTTAAAGCAACAGTTTCATTGTAATACATTTAAACCTCAGGCCCCAGGGCAGATTTCTGTGACCCTGGCAACACATGATGACTGAAATATGATTAAATAAAAGCTCTAATACAAACATACACTGCTGGAAGTACCACAGCCCAGAGATACGCTATTAAATGAAGAGAATCTACTGTTGGGAACAAAGTAAAAAGATTAATGGGGACATTTTACAATTTAAGTCAGTGACTCTGATAGAGTTTAGGCCAGCAGAGAAGGCCTTGCTGACCCTGACAGCACACCACTGGTGGGGACTGAATTGTGATTTATTTGTAAACTTCAGTGTATAACTGTAGTCCCATGTTTCCAAGAGGTGGAAGACCTGTTTCCTGTATCTAATAACTTGTTTAACTGTACAGTAAATTGTATAATTCATCCCACACCCACCCAACCGGTCGAGGCAGATGGCCGTTCCTCCCTGAGCCTGGTTCTGTCTGAGGTTTTTTTTCCCCTGCGGGGGTTTTCGGTTCCTTCCCACTGTTGGACTGCTTTCAGACTGCTGAAGCTTATAGGGAATCCAAATGTTTTGGATTGTTGGGTGTTTCTGCCTTTGTGAAGCGCTATGAGATGACTTGTTGTTGTAAATATGCGCTATACAAATAAAATTGAATTGAATTGAATTGTATCAATCAACTTTCCTGTAGCTTCATTTGACTCAGCAGCAGGTTTTGAATTGGAAATGCATTACACCTTTGCATTTCCAGTTATCTGCTGCTGAGACAGTCAAATAAAGCGATAGAGAAAATTAACTGGAACAGTATGCCACATTCTGAAATGGGACTACAGTTATGCACAGAGCCTAGAAGCGGTATAAAAAACTGTCTAAAATTAGATTAAATTTGACGTGGACAAGACGTCCATTACGACCACATTTGGACAACAATTAGGCTTTATACAGAGGTCCTGTGGACGTCAATACTAGACGTTCAGTAGACGTTGGGAAAAAATACTCAACTCAGCTCAACTCAATTTTATTTGTATAGCGCATATTTACAACAACAAGTCAAGACGTCTTCTGGCGTTACACTCTGCACCTGCATGTGACCAAAATTGGACATCCAAAAACGACTAAAAAAAGACGTCACTGGCGTCTTTGCGCAGTGGGTTGACCCTGTTGACCAGAATTTCCCTGGAAAGGGCATGGAACAGGCAGTGTCACATCAGAAAGCATCCTGAGATAAGATGGTCATATACTTTGACATTTTTAGCTGTGATGAGGTTGTTCTGTGGAAATCAATTAACTGAAGCGTTCAGTCTATGTGACAAAACAGGTAGCTGTTTTGGGAACATAAAAAACAGATAATGGTACAACACGATAACATAATCTCTAATTTATGCATCATCTGCGGTTCCAAGAGTCAATGACTTCATGAGTTGAGTTCTCACGCAGACTAATAAACTTGGTAAATGAATTGAGGTTTAACAGCCTGAACCACAAATCCCACCAGCATTTATTTAAAGAAAAAAAAAAAGACAAAAACAAAAACAGCCTTGACAGCATTTATCTAAATCAGAAACTGTCATCAACTAATCAGATGTGCTGGTCTGTCAAAAAACAAACAAACAAAAAGTCTAAACTTAAAATGGTGTTATTTCATCCACATAATTTAATTCTACATGTCTAGTTTTTTTCCTTTTTTTTTTTTAAAGCCACACATAAACTGTGTAAACAAATAAGATTTTACAAAACAAACAAACAACAACAAAAAAACAACAGACTTCTCATTGACAAAAATTCAGACACTAGTTTGAAATTTTTAAGCAGGTCAACATCTCTCATCAGTGTCGATGGTTTTCTTTACCTTGTTGACCGGCTGTTGTAAGAAGTTCCATATATAGGGTGTTAAACAGGGTGTGCAACATCAGATAGCATTCCAAAGAAACAGATCACATCAATTGGCATTTTAATTGCGGTACGGTTGTTCTGTGGAATTGAAAAAAGTGATAAACTGAACTCAGAAACATGCAAAATCTGTAAAAGCTGGGGGTGTGCTGGAGGAGGAGTCAGACAGCACACAGCAGGATAAAAGCATCCATGAAACAGCATAAAGTGTCAGACTGGAAACTCCAGAGAGACGTCAGCAAGACTAACACAACTCCGCAGATCTACACGACTTCACCAGGTGAGGACAAACTTTATAGGAGAAAGAGTTAACTAAGAAAGAGATTTTATTTGTAGCAATGCATTGTTAAGATAACAATGTGGAATAATTGTCAAAAAAAACAACAACAATGCAGTAGTTTGCAGTGACCTGATGTCTTCTAATAATTTAAAGTCCAAGTTTTTTTGTTTTTTTTTGAAGCATAATGTTGCAGAGGAAGAGCTGCCATCAGTTCTTGCAATAATCGCTAAAGCAATTAAACTAAACTAAGCATCTACAGCGCAAGTGGGTATTGGACTGTAGACTGGATAGTTTGAAGAATATGTTTATGATGTGTTTCGTATGTAAGTGCAAAAATGCAGGCATTACATGTTCGTGTGATAATACCATACCATATATATGTATATATATCCACACACACACACACACACATGCTGTTGGGTGTTTTCTTTCAGGTCAGAAAATGGCTTCACGTCAGCTTCATGTGGCTGCACTGGGTCGACCTTTCAGTTTGGGGATGCTGTATGATGCTCGCAGAGACAAGCTGTACTCAGGTAAGATGTGAACATCTGTACATGGAAAGCTGCATTTCTTCAGGAGCCGACACAGTAAAAATGAATGTTTAACAGTTTTTATCTGCCATTTATTAAGATTATTGCAGTTATCTTACAAATTATTTTGTGTTCCGTTAAATTACACCACAATAAATAGAAAATTACAGAAAAAGGTATTCATTTACACCTTTGCCCTAAAAAACAGGCCAAAACTGTACATAGTTCAGCCAAAAAGTTCCTGGATTTTTATCTTGTCACTGGTTGTTACAGCTTATTGACTAAAAATTTCAAAGTTACGACGAGGATTAAATAATTTCTTTGTTTTTTTACAGAATCTGTTTTGTGTAAACAGTCTAATCTTAAATGAGACACAAAGACTAAAGTAATTTTGATGCAATACCACAATTTTAAACTTGGATCTGGTTCTTTTTCCCAACTGAACGGCACATCACAGATGAGCAGTTAAAGGACTGTTGGAAAGTTGAAAATCTGATGATTGTTTCGCTTTTTTTAAATTTATTTATTTTTTATAATTTCTAGCTAATAAATGATGTAATTGAGGCCTTTTTTTGGTTTGTTTTAAAAATAACATGCCCTATGAAGCAGTCAGTGGGATCGGGGGTTCTTTGACGGTATGACTGTAGAAACTTCCAGCCAGTCTTGTTATGACTGTAGATGGAAGTGTTGGACATGATTAGGTTCTACTTGCATTAGTCTTAACTGATACTCCAGTATAACAGAATGTGTGTTGTAAGCACTACAGTGTAGCACATCAGGCTGCACAAAAATGTCTGTGGACGCCATACCCTAAACCCAACAGGACATCCACCATTTTGATTTGTTTGTGAGATTTTTGCTTATTTTTCATCATATTTAAGAGCTATCTTCCGCCAAAGTCAAAGGGCGTGGCTGTGGCAGCCCACTGAAGTTTGATGATTTGCCACTAAAAGGAAGAGCTGTCTAACTACCCTGTACATGCTCTAATCTGCCTCAAACTTCACACAGTTGATCAGACTGCTGCCCTGATCACATCCATATGCCAAAATCCATTTGCATAGTGCCACCTGCTGGCAACAGGAGATGACTTATTTTACACTTTGCCCTTTGACCATATTCAGTTAAGATGTGGTGACATAAACCTTGACAAGTTGATGATGACTTGAGGAGAAAATTGTTAGAGATTTTTTGTTTTTGTTTGTTTTTTGGAGGGTTGTGTTTTTAGTAATTTATGGCATTATAACTGTCTGTTGTCTCCATAGAGGTAAAAATATTCATAGGTAAAATATTCCTATGAATTCTATTTTATGAATTGTAGAGAAACTAATTAACTAACTAAACTCAGCTTTATTAGGTGCTATTGTGTTAGATGTTTTGTTTTCAGCACCATGTTGAGCTGCTCTGCCTCTAAGAGGCCATTTTGTTGCATCTGGTGTAAAAGGAACTACGATTATTTATCTCTGTTAACGGATCTATATTGCTTTCTGTTTTCGATAGGATTTTCTTTGTGGGATAAAGAAACTCTACAGAAGAGTACGAATGCAATCTCTCAGCACAGCAGCACATTTGAAGTTACTGAGTCAGATTCCACTGACTCCAAGTCCTCCCTGCTGAGTGTTGAAGCTTCTCTGAAGGCCAGTTACATGGGTGGACTGGTTGAAGTTGGAGGATCTGCCAAGTATCTGGATGACAAGAAGAAATTCAAGAATCAGAGCAGAGTGACACTTCAGTACAAAGCTACCACCAACTCCAAGCAGTTCTTAGTGACTCATGAAGAAGCCAAGGACAAACAGGCAGTGATTCCTCCGACCATCTCTGCGACTCACGTCGTCACCGGTATCCTTTATGGAGCGAATGCTTTCTTTGTGTTTGACAGCGAGAAGTTGGAGGCCAGCAGCATTCAGGACGTCCAGGCCGGCATGCACGCTGTGATAAACAAGATCCCTAAACTTAATGTTGAGGCAAAAGTTGACACCCAATTCACTCATGAAGAAAACACCCAGATTCAGAAATTCTCCTGTAAATTCTATGGAGACTTCATTCTTGAAAGCAACCCTGCAACATTTGAAGATGCAGTCAAGGCCTACGTTCAGCTTCCCACGATACTGGGAGAGGGCGTTCCACTGAAGGCCACGCTGATGCCACTCAAGAGCTTTGACTTCGCAGCTGAAGAACTGAAAGCCGAGATCTGCATAGGGCTACTGAGGAAGGCTCACGACACTCTAGAAGAGATGAATGAAGCAGAAATGAGATGCTCTGACTCCCTGGACGAAAAAGTGGTTGAGAATTTTCCACAACTCCACAAAACACTGAGCAAGTTCCAAGACCTGTGCAGTGATTACAGAGCTGTACTCCGACGAAACATGGAGAAGAAATTTCCTGCCATTCGTGCAGGTAAAGAAAAGGAGGCTTCAGTGGAGAAACTCTTTGATGACAGAAAGAAGTCGCCATTCAGTCAGAACAACTTGAGCAAGTGGTTGGAAGAAAAGGAAAAAGAAATCAACATCATCAGGGCCTGTAAACAGATAATAGAGGCTGCAGGGGTAAAGGTGGTCAGTAATCGGTCCAACTTTGACAGAGAGGTTCGCACTCCAGGAGCAGATGAAGTTCTCTGCTTCATTTTCACTTCCTTGGAAAGCGATGATCCCCACCTCGAACAGATGGCCGACTACTTACATTCATGTGAAGATGAAAGCACTACAACCTTCACTCCACCAACGCAAGAGCGGTGGTACTCCTCACAGGATGTTTTTGCCAACATGAGAAAAAAAGCCAGAGCTTTCCGTGACCTCGCTAAAGCCCTAAAAAGCTGCAGCAAATTCCACTTCTTTGTGGCCGCTGTTCCAGACAGCAAATACAAAGGAGCAACCATCTACCACTACAGGGATGGAATCTTGATCACTGATGATTTTTCAAAGTTCAACATCCCTGATGTGACGACAGTAAGAGACAGAAGAGATTTGATCTGGTGTAAGTACTTTGCTTCACTTCAACCGAAGTGAGTGTACTTGGTTGTCTGTCTCTAAGTGTAGCCCTGTGATAGACTGGTTACCTGTCCAGATGAACCTGCCTTCACCCTGAATCAGCTGGGATAGACTCCAGCCCCCCATGACCCTAGTGAGGATTAAGTGGTGTATAGATAATGGATGGATGGATGGTTCGAAGAAATTATTTATTGCAAACATGCAAAATACAGTGATTTGGATGCACTGTCATAACTATAAGTTTAGATTTGACTGAAAAATTCTATAAAATTACTAATGTTATAAAAAAAAAAAAAGGGAAAAAAAAGAAATGTAAATCTAAAATGTAAGACTTTCTTTTAAATAACTGAAGATATTGTGAACAAGAACAAATTGTGTTTTGTCCTCTCCATCAGATGCCTGTGATCTGACCCTGGATCCAAACACAGTTGGGGGCTATCTCACGCTGTCTGACGGGAACAACAAGGCAACATGTGGACCATGGCAGAATTATTCTGATCAGCCAGAGAGATTCGGCACACGTCCACAGGTTCTGTGCAGAGAGTTGCTGACTGGGCGCCATTACTGGGAGGTGGAGTGGAGCAAATTCACTGAGAGTGATGTCGGTGTCGCCGTTACATACAAAGGAATTGAGAGGAAAGGAGATTATGAGAGCTCAGGGCTCGGGTGTAACTCCATCTCCTGGTTTTTTGGTGAGAGGTACGCGCACAATGCCTGGCATGATGGTGAGGTGTGGAGAGGCCCTTATCCACCCCCTGAAAGCAGCAGGATTGGGGTGTATCTGGATTGGGGTGCCGGCACTCTGTCCTTCTATGGCGTCACCTCTAACACACTGAATCACCTCTACACCTTCCGCACCAAGTTCACAGAGCCCGTTTATGTTGGTTTCTGGGCTCGTCAATATAGGAACTATGTTGCCCTGTGTCCCATCTAGTTAGACTGATTCAACATTTTGCACACAGCTCAGTTTTAGGGACATAAACAACAAATTTGAACTTAATGCCGCTAAATCTGAAACCATGGCTTGTCTCAAAATGTTATGATGAGAACATTAACCTTTTTTTTCTCCATCATCGATTGCAAAAATTAGCAATTTTGATAAAATGTGATCTTAGGCTTAGATTTGGTTATGTTTCCCAACTGAAAATGTCACATAACTGTGTGCACTATAAATTCATATTTTTCTCTTTTTCATCTATTTTGATTCCTGTGCACGACCTTCTTCTTAATCAGGTTTGTGCTCATTAATTATGCTTTTTCCATACACAGGGCTGCATACATGAATAATCAGTTATACCTTAAACTTCATGCTAATGGATCATATGCATCCTATAGTTTTTATTATTGTTGATTAAAAGTTATTAGCTTTGCAAAATTGTTTGAATGTTACATGATTACACTTTAGACACTAATAAATCAATGTTAGATATATTGCAAATTTGCCACATTCATAGGCTCATGCAAAGCATTTATTTGTGTAACCAGTTATTTAAGAGTATATACTGAATATCATAGGGGATGATAGGACTTTGGGTTGCGGTTATATTAATGACAACATAAGAAACTAATACATTTCTTACTTTTTCTGGGTGTTTTTGTTGCTCCTGTCACATATTTACTCACTGTTGGCTCATTCTTCTGTGTGATGTAAAGTCCTGGAGCTCAGTGGAAACAGCACAACCATGCTGAATGTACCTTCCAGCTGACAACTTGCTCCTCTGCACACTGTTTTTGAGCCACGCAGCATGCGTCGGTCGCAGCTGAGTCAGTCACGACTCTCAGATACGCTGACGAACACCTAATTCACCTGAAATGCTTTGTTTTGGGGAAAATTTCTAAGTGAGACATGTAGTTTGAAGTGATATTAATGAATTAACTAACAATTGTCGACAAGTGTACCACTAAGAAAACCTCTGCCTGTAGCTCCAAAGCTATAAGACCAAGACATGTTTGTTCTCTTCTTGAGCAGAATATTCAATAAAGCAGAGTTCTGACTTTGTCCCTGTGTGCTTGTTGGTTATTTGATAATTTCTGAAAATGTATAAAGAATAATACATTCTGAAGGTTTATTTTTCAGCAGTTAGTTAATCAAAACTTAAACAACAGTTATCAAAACTCAGACGTACATATGTAACACTAATCACTGAATTTTCAGATAAGAAATCAGTAGAAAATGTAGAATTTACTGTGAATACGTTGAGTTTGAGTTCATATATATTGTCAGAAATATAAATGCATCTATTTGAAGCTGGAATCTCTTTAAAACTAGTGTAAAGAAATGTCAGTCTTCTGTCAGTCACCTGTGTGGTTGAAAACACTTAAAGATTATTTGTTGTTGTCGTATCGTACTAACAGTTTAGCAAAGGTCATACATATGTCAGTCTTCACCTCCAAACCAAAGAAGCTAAGCAATGAATATATTTGTCATGATGACTGGTAGTGAACAATCTACAACTATTTTGTAAGTCATTTAGAATCAACCTGTTGTGTTTCTTGCACTCGTTTGTGAAGCTTATGTGAGAAACAAGCTGCTTCTCCTTTTTCCTTTCCCTCCTTTCCTCCTCTTCTCATGTGGGCATGAGCGACGTGTGTGTGTGTGTGTGTGTGTGCGCGCGCAGCTTAAGTTCATTGGATAATCACCTGATCATGCTCACCTGCAACTCATCACCTGTGACAATAAAAGCTGAGCTCAGACCACCACTCACAGCCAGACCGTTGACCTGCTCAGTCAACCTAGACCAACATTTAGTGATGGCTTAATGAAGCTTTCCAAAGCTTGTATCAAAAAAGGGTTTATTACTCAAAGCTTTTCAACACACTCCTCTTTGGTGGCATCTGGTGGCCAAAAGTATGAAGAGCAGCTTCAATCTACAGCTTGAAATGAACTGCTCAGTTATGGTTGCCCTCTCTTCAGTGCTGAGTTGACAGCTTCTGTTTGATATCATGTGACAACTCTGTCTGATATCGGGACTATTGTTGTGGTGCTTCGAACATGTATGTTTTTTATCCATCCGTCCATCCATTTTGTTGTGGAGGCAAAAGGTGGAGCAGGTCATTCTAGACTTCCCTCCCCATGCAACACTTTCCAGTTTTTTCTGGGGCATCACGAGGTGTTCCCAGACCAGCTGAGAAATATAATCCCTCCAGCAGGTTCTGGGTCCGCCCCAGGATCTCCTTCCAGGCAGACATACTCGGAAAACCTCCGAAGGAAGCCTCCGCGGAGGCATCTGAATCAGATGTCTAAATCACCTCAACTGACTCCTGATGATGATGAAGGAGCAACGGCTCTACTTCGAGCTCCCTCTGGATGTCCGAGCTCCTCATCCTATCTCTAAGGCTGAGCCCAGCCCCCCTCAGAGGATGCTCATTTCAGCCGCTTGTATCTGCAATCTCGTTCTTTTGGTCACTACTCAGAGCTCGTGACCATAGATGAGGGTTGGAACGTAGGTGGACTGGTAAATCAAGCTTAACCCTCTTCACCACGACGGTCCGGTACAATGCCTGCATTACTGTTGCACCGAGCCACCTGTCCACCTCACACTTCATTTTCCAGTCACTCGTGAACAAGACCTGAGATACTTAAACTCCCTCACTTGGGGAAGCAACCCACCCCCCCTCCTCGAACAGAGCAATCCACCAGTTTTTGGCAGAGAACCATGGCCTCGGACTTGAAGGTGCTAATTCTCATTCCTGCCACTTCACACTCATTGGATAATCACCTGATCGTGTTCACCTGCAACTCATCACCGGTGACAAAAATATGAAGAGCAGCTTCGATCTGCAACTTGAAATGAAGTGCTCTGTTATGGTTGCCCTCTCTACAGAGTTGAGTTGAGAGCTATAGAGTAGACATAATAAATAATAAAAATACATTAAAAATTATATATAAATCAACTCATGGCAGCACGCCCTCTTTTCCCCGCTGGCTCCATGTCTCTCGGTACATCGCTCACCGGATCGCTATCCCTCGCACAAAAATCACCACCAAAACACACCACACATCCCACCAATGATTCACTTCCTTATAAACCATTGAATTGGGTACCTGAAGCAGTGACACACCACATAAAGTTTTGATCAAGTGACTGTGGCCGAACAAATCAAGACTCGAGTGTTGGTTTTTTTGGACTTATGCGCTGGAGCTACAGGTTTAAATGGATCGTCACTAGTGTTTAATGCTTATACTTACTTTCGGCTGTGACTCAGGTGGCAGAGTGGTTGTCGTCCAATCGCAAAGCTGGTGTTTTGAACCCCCCCTCCTCCACAGTCGAAGTGTCCTTGGGCAAGACACTGAACCTGAAGTTGCTCCCAATGGCAGGCAAGTGCCTTGCATGATTGCTCTGTTGCCATTGTTGTAGATAGAATAGAATAGAAGAGAACTTTATTGATCCCTTTGGTGCAAACCTCAGGGAACTTGTTGTATGTGAATGGGTGAATGAGAAACACATTGAGTACTACTTAGGTAAATTAGTTTAAGGTGAAAGTCTATATTATGTTATATTATATTATATTTTGTTATTTTTGTTTATTTATGTCTGTTTTACCAAAGATCCATCCTCTTGCTCTTGTGTATATTTTGTTTTTATTTTTTTTGTGTGTGTGCATAATTCTGTGTATTTTTGTAATTTATTTTGAAAAGACTTTTATTTTCTTAAATGATCTTTGCTCTTTCACGGACGTCACTACCTGTCGATTCGCGCTCTTCCCGCGGGACACCGCTGAGGAGAAGTGAGTATTAAGTGTTGCTCCCATTACAATAAGTTGAAATATGTTTAAAAAGTGTTAAGCAGCGGTTCACAGTGGTTTTGTTAGATTCGCAGACGCTGTTTAATTGCTTTTTGTTAGTTGTTACGGGAGTGTACAGTCGGTTTTGTGAAGTACAGCACTTTTTGTGACATGCTAACTTACCGATGTTAGGCTAGGTTGTCGCAGCATCAAGGCGGCTTCTCATGCGGTTCGCTGTTTGTTCTCTAAAGGCTCTGCATGGAGGAGCCAGGTCACAATAAGTTGCTGTACTGACTTTATCTTTGAACAGGTATGTGAACTTTCCATTTGTTTTGTGTGTATATTTCTTTTGTATTATGATTTTTGGTACCACAGAGCCAATTGTATGTCAGTGTTCGCCTGTTGAAATTTAATGATTTTTCTTGTTGTAAAATATAGAGTTTGCTACTGGTGGGAGGGAGATTAATGCCACTAAACATGTTAAATGGTTTTCCTTAATATGAAATTGTAACTATACGGTCACAATAAGTTGCTGTACCGTCTGTAACAGTGTTCCTGTGGCAATAAACACCGGCAACCGATTATTTATCACACACAACGCAGAGATTATCAAGCTCAGAGCAGAGCAGTGCAGGGACAGGTGGGCTACATTATATTATATTATATTATATTATATTATATTATATGGGTTTAAGTTTGAGTTTTAATAATAATTAACTCTACTGCAAAATAAATCTTTAAAATGTGCTATTCTTTGTACATTTTCAGATATGAACAAGC
>NW_007578825.1:108864-112977 GCF_000690725.1 Stegastes partitus | reverse complement strand
TGAATCTCTCTGGGTGTTCAGAAGCATCCAAGCGGACACCTAAGTTTATCACCTTCCTGTTCCCGTCAGACAGAGTGAGCCAGGTACCAACTGTGTTTGGGTCTATGGTCAGATCACAGGCATCTGATGGAGAGGACAAAACACAATTTGTTCTTGTTCACAGTATCTTCAATTATTTAAAACAAAATCTTATATTTTAGATTTAAATTTCTTTTCTTTTAAAACATTACTAATTTTACAGGATTGTTCAGTCAAATCTAAGCTTATAGTCGTGACAGTGCATCCAAATCACTGTATTCTATACATTTGCAACAAATAATAATTTCTTCGAACCAGATACTGTAAAAAGCTAAATATTCTGCGCTCCTCAACACAACCCCGTAAAGCTAAGACAGACTCAGCTGTGACCACATAACAAAAATTCAGGGACTGTTTGGCTGAACTGCAGAGAGGGAAGTATGAAAACAAGTGTAACATGCAAATAGTAAAATATCTATAGTGAGTTTTATTTGTGGATTTTTTCCCCCATATTTTTGAAATGTATCAAAATATCAGTAAATCTACAGACTATAAATTTTTATAATGTAAAATAGCATTAAACATAAGAGAGACTCATTCAAGATGGTCGTACCTGCTCCAGCACCGTTACAACTTTTCTTATTGTTATTTAACTTTTTATTTATCTTTTTGCACTGTGTTCACCATGTCATGTCCTCGTCGTATCAAATACGAGACACACTGGCGAACATTGGTTTTTCACCATATTACACCACTTTTTCTGCCTATGCGTCCTAGCCCAGCGAGATCCTGCGGGGGCCCCTCAACAACAACAACACAGGACGCCGGCAGCCTAACAGGGCCCGGGGGAAACGAGCCGGCATTAGGAACAGGTTGAGGCTACGAGCACACCGACCACCACTGCCTAGCATCCTGCTCGCAAACATCCAGTCCCTGGACGACAAGCTGGACGAGCTCAGAGCCAGGATCAGGTACTGGAGGGACACAAGAGACTGCAACATCATCTGCCTGACGGAGACATGGCTGACCTCCACCATGCCGGACCATGCCGTTCAACCAGCGGAGTTCTTCACTGTTCATCGTATGGACAGAACGGCTGAGTCGGGGAAGTCTAGAGGCAGGGGCGTCTGTCTCATGACCAACAACAACTGGTGCAGAGATGTTGTGTGTCTTTCTAAGTCCTGCTTGCCCAACCTGGAACTTTTAACCATCAAATGCCGGCCTTTCTACCTCCCCTGGGAATTCACCTCCGTTATTTTCAGCGCCGTCTACATCCACCCGCAGGCAGACACGGACGCTGCATTAGCCGAGCTACACGAGGCTATCTCCAGCTACCAGGCTAGCCACCGGGAGGCAGCCCTCTTCGTGGCCGGGGATTTTAACAGTGCCAACTTGAAGAAAGCGATGCCAGAACTCCACCAAGAGGAGGCAGAACTTTGGACCACTGTTATTCTCCCTTCAGAGACGGCTATGTAGCAAAGACTCAACCACCATTTGGCAGGTCAGACCATGCCTCCATTCTCCTTCTGCCCAGGTACAAGCAGCGACTGAAGCGGGCAGCCCCGGTGGAGAGAGAAGTGACGTGTTGGTTTGACCAATCAGAGACCGCCCAGCAGGACACCTTGGAGACAGCGGACTGGGACATGTTCCAACACAGCTCCGGTGATGACGTCAGTTTGTTTACGGAGGCGGTTGTGGGATTTATTGGGAAACTAGTGGAGGACACTATCCCCAAAAGAACCATCAGTGAGCTCCCCAATCAGAAGCCGTGGATGAACAAAGGCATCCGCGATACTCTGAAGTCCTGNCTGAGTCGGGGAAGTCTAGAGGCGGGGGCGTCTGTCTCATGACCAACAACAACTGGTGCAGAGATGTTGTGTGTCTTTCTAAGTCCTGCTTGCCCAACCTGGAACTTTTAACCATCAAATGCCGGCCTTTCTACCTCCCCTGGGAATTCACCTCCATTATTTTCAGCGCCGTCTACATCCACCCGCAGGCGGAAACGGACGCTGCACTAGCCGAGCTACACAAGGCTATCTCCAGCTACCAGGCTAGCCACCGGGAGGCAGCCCTCATCGTGGCCGGGGATTTTAACAGTGCCAACTTGAAGAAAGCGATGCCAGAACTCCACCAGCATATCGCCTTCCCCACCAGAGGAGGCAGAACTTTGGACCACCGTTATTCTCCCTTCAGAGACGGCTATGTAGCAAAGACTCAACCACCATTTGGCAGGTGGGACCACGCCTCCATTCTCCTTCTGCCCAGGTACAAACAGTGACTGAAGCGGGCAGCCCCGGTGGAGAGAGAAGTGACGTGTTGGTCTGACCAATCAGAGACCGCCCTGCAGGACGCCTTGGAGACAGCGGACTTCCAACGCAGCTCCAGTGATGACGTCAATTTGTTTACGGAGGCGGTTGTGGGATTTATTGGGAAACTAATGGAGGACACTATCCCCAAAAGAACCATCAGGGAGCTCCCCAATCAGAAGCCGTGGATGAACAAAGACATCTGCGATGCTCTGAAATCCTGCACCGCCGCCTACAACACAGGACTTGCTACCAGAGACATGGGACTGTACCGGGCCGCTACGTACAACATCCGTAGAGCCGTGAGGGAGGCCAAGCAGAGGTACGGGGAGAAGCTGGAGTCACAGCTGCAGCGAAGGGACATCAGGGGACTGTGGCAGGGACTACGAACAGTGACGGACTACAAAGCAACACCGATGCCCATGGTGAGTGCTGACATCTCTCTGGCCGACGAACTCAACAACTTTTATGCGTGCTTCGAGGCTCCCAGCCAAGAGGTGCGCATCCTGCCCGGCAGAGAGGAGGAGACATGCACCGTGACGGAGCATGATGTGAGGTGGATGTTTCAGTGCGTGAATACCAGGAAAGCTGCAGGACCTGACGGTATAACCGGCCGTGTCCTGAAAACCTGTGCCAACCAGCTTGCACCAGTGTTCATTGAAATATTCAATCTCTCGCTCTCCCAGTGCATCATCCCCAGGTGCTTCAAACAGTCTGTGATTGTTCCTGTCCCCAAGAAAGCCACGCCCAGCTGTCTTAACGACTACCAGCCCATTGCTCTCACCTCTGTGGTGATGAAATGTTTTGAAAGACTGGTCAGAAACTTCATCACCTCCTCCCTACCTGCCTCCCTGGACCCCCTACAGTTTGCATACCAGCCAAACAGATCCACAGACGACGCCATAAATCACCTGCTCCACATAGCCCTGGCCCACCTGGACACTAGGAAGGGGATTTATGTGAGAATGCTGTTTGTGGACTTCAGTTCAGCGTTCAACACCATAATCTCCTCCAGACTGGTCATTAAGCTGCAGGACCTCGGACTCACCTCCTCCCTGTGTAGGTGGGTCTCTAGCTTTTTGACCAGCAGACCACAGGTGGTTCGAGTGGGGAACCACCTGTCCCCCTCGCGCACCCCGAACATCGGTGCCCCCCAGGGCTGTGTGCTCAGCCCTCTGCTGTACTCACTGTACACCAATGACTGCCTGTCCACATCAGACTCTAACAGCATCATTAAGTTTGCGGATGACACAGCAGTGGTGGGTCTGATCTCCAACAAGAACAAGGAGGACTATCTGATGGAGATCACCCACCTGGTGGACTGGTGCAGAGACAACAGTCTCCTTCTGAACGTCAGCAAGACCAAGGAGCTGATTGTGGACTACAGCAAGATACAGCAGAGGGCATACCACCCACTCAGGATCAGCGGGACAGAGGTGGAGCGAGAGGAGAGCTTCAAGTACCTGGGCGTGATGCAGGACCTGACGTGGTCCTGTCACATCAACACCCTGGTGAAGAAGGCTCCACAGCATCTCTACTTCCTCCGACGACTGAGGGACTTTAAGCTCCCTCTCAAGGTGCTCAGGAACTTGTACACCTGCACCATTGAGAGTGTTCTGGCTGGGAGCATCGCCACCTGGAAGGGCAGCAACACCCAGCAGGACTTCTTGGCCCTGAGGAAGGTGGTCTGCTCAGCTGTCAGCCATCAGAACCACCCTCCCCAACCTGCAGGACATTTACACGAAACGATGCATGCTAAAGGCTAGGAAGATTGTGAGTGAGCCCACCC
>NW_007578825.1:102364-106840 GCF_000690725.1 Stegastes partitus | reverse complement strand
AACAATAATTTATTTAACATCAGGTGCAACAAAATGGCCTCTTAGAAGCAGAGCAGAAAAAAAAGAAAAGATGAAGACGAAAACCTGGAATTAACACATACAATATTTCTAATAATAATTCTAATATTTCTAATTGTCCCCAGGCATTTCCAATACTAGCAAGAAAAGGGGACTCTTCATATTTTAGAAATTGTATTACTTTTATTTGTTTCTATGCTTTTCTCCTCTGTGATTTGTGGAAACAGTCTGCAGGTCAGCGGAAAAGTCCCTGAATTTTTGTCACATGACTGTTTGGCAGGTTGGGGGTGAAGTCACTGAGTAAACTGTTTGGTTGTCCTCTACAGTTCAGCACAACACATTTATACCCAACACAGTAATACTAAAAGAGATCCTAATCGCAGAACTGAACCTGGTCTCCTGATCACGCATTCTGATTATCCATCTGTATCACAAAGGAAATTACAACACAAATTCTGTTATACTGGAGTCTCAGTTAAGAAGTAGAACCTAATCATGTCCAACACTTCCATCTACAGTCATAACAAGACTGGCTGGAAGTTTCTACAGTCATACAGTCAAAGAATCCCCGATCCCACTGACTGCTTCATAAGACATGTTATCTTATAAACAAATCAAAAAAGGTCCTCAATTACATCATTTATTAGGTAGAAACAGTAAAGAAAACATTCCAACCCAGTCTAACGGCAATTCAGCAGTCACGGAAATAGGAAATTGCCCGAATTTTTCGTAAAAAACATTATTTAAATTATTCAATCCTCGTTGCAACTTTGAAGTTTTCAGTCAATAAGCTGTAACAAACAGTGACAAGATAAAAATCCAGGAACTTTTTGGCTGAACTATTTACAGTTTCTACCTGTTTTTTAGGGTTAAGCAATAACTTAATACCATTTTTCTTTGTTTTTCCAGTTATTGTGATGTAATTTAACAAACAAAAAAAAAAGAGAAAATCTGCACAATAACAGTAAATGTTTAAAAACAACAGATACAAACTGTAAAAAAAACAAAACCTTAATTTTCACTTTGTAGCCACCTTAGCAATTTTCCATGTACAGATGTTCACATCTTACCTGAGTACAGTGAGTCTCTGAAAACATCATACAGCATCCCCAGCCTGAAAGGTCGACCCAGTGCAGCCACCTCAATCTGACCTGAAGCCATTTTCTGACCTGAAAGAAAGCATCCAACAGCATGTTGCAAACCAAACCACACTGACACCAAGATCAGTCCTGGCTCATAGCTACCCTTTGTATACAACTACAACTACTTATTAAATATCATGATATAGTACGGCACTCACTTGCAGTGACTACAGCAATACTGCAAGTTAGTAAAATTGATGATATCTCTGCCTCTGCAACATTATGGCAAAAAAAAACAACAAAAAACTTGCCGTTAAATACATTTGCCACTGCAACGTAGGTGTGGTGGCAATTATTTCACAGTGTTACCTTAACAATGCATTGCTCAACTTAACTAAAATCTCTTTCTCAGTTAACTCTCCTATAAAGTTTGTCCTCACCTGGTGAAGCTGTGTAGATCTGCTGAGTTGTGTTAGTCTTTCTGACGTCTCTCTGGAGTTTCCAGTCTGACACTTTATGCTGTTTCATGGATGCTTTTATCCTGCTGGTTGCTGTCTGTCTGACTCCTCCTCCAGCACACCCCCAGCTTTTACAGAAGATTTGGTGATTTCATTAGAAAGAAAATAACAAGCCAGTCGGGTATTTACATAAAACATTCAATCTCTTGTCTACACCGACAAGAGTCCTCTTGTCAGTGTAGAACTTCTTCAGATCCACTTGTAGTGATGACCGCAATATTAAACCTTCAGAGCACTTAGGTTATTGTTAACTCTCCAACAATGTGCTTCACCTTAAATGCTCTCTGAGAGATCAGGCTGCAGGATACAGTCTCTTCATTTTCCAATGTTCTGGAACAGATAACTTGAACTTTTTTACATGCCCAAGTCTTTAAAAAGCTTTGGGGATGATTCCTGTTCTCAAAAATACGTCCTAATATACTGTTAGGTCAATAAATATTTGGACAGAGAGAACATTTTTCTAATGTTGGTTCTGTACAGCACCACCATGAATTTTAAATGAAACAATTCAGATGCAGATGAAGTGCAGACTTTCAGCTTTAATTCAGTGGGCTGAACAAAAAGATTGTATACAAATGTGAGGAACTAAAGCATCTTTAAACAAAATCATTTCAGGGGCTCAAAAGTAAACGGACAAATTTTAAAAAATTAAAATTAATAACTGAAAATAAAACGTTCTGTTTTAATACTTGGTTGAAAACCCTTTGCTGAATGCTTGAATGCTCTATCAGGCTGATCTTTCATCTGTACAAAGAATGTTTTTCAAGAACTGTGCTGGCTTTTTTTTTTAGATGTTTTTTAGCAAAGTCCAATCAAGCCTTTCTACTCTTGAGGCTTGTGAGTGGCTTGCACGGTGCAGTGAACCCTCTATATTTACTCTAATACAGGCTTCTCTTTGTGGTAGACTTGGACAATGACATGCCTACTCCTGGAGTGTGTTTTTAACTTAGTTGGCTGTTGTGAACGGGTTTCACTTCACCATGGAAAGGATTCTGTGATCATACACCACTGCTGTCTTCTGTGGGCGTCCAGGTGTTTTTGTGTTGCCGAGCTCACCAGTGCTTGCTTTCTTTCTCAGGATGGCTTGTTTCACCTGCATGGAGAGCCCCTTTGACTGCATATTGTCTTCACAGCAAAATCTTCCAAATGCAAGCACTGCACCTCAAATCAACTCCAGAGGCCTCATTTATCATCAGTGCGTAGAAAAGGTTCTAAAGTCTGTCGTACAAGTGACATTTAGAACGTGCGTAAGTGTGTCGTACGTACATCAGTGTTGATAAATCCCACTTGTTCTTAACCTCCGTGCACGTTGCCTTCAGGAACGCCTCCAAATCACCATATAGGGCAGCAACACGCCTCTTTATAAAGCAAGTAAAGATTTATTTTTTCCTCACCCGTCGTCATCATCGTGGCAAAAAGGGCGAAAAAGAGGAACTTTTATGAAACTGAGATCGAGGTAATTGTCAGATTCAAATTTGTGTTTACAGACTGCAGTGAAGATTTGGGGGAAAATACAATATCGACTGCAAGCAGGAGGAATTCCATTGTTTGGTAAGTTGTCCATCTTTTGTCGTGGTTTACAGTGTAGTTCGCTGTGAAAAGCGTTAAGCAAAATATGTGAATGAGCTGTGGAGGATTTTACCAGATGGAATTAGCGGGTTAGTTGGTGCTTACGTTAGCCAGCTAGTCTTTCTTTCCCGTCCTGTTAATACTATTTGTGATTCATCATGATCACCCGAGAAGCTACGTAGACGGCTAGTAATGGGAGTACAACGGGACTGTATATGTTGCATACAGTGTATGTTTCTGTTGATAACCGAACAACGGTCTTGAACGGAAACGTAAGTTAGTTGTTGATGGACACACTTAGCCGCGGGCACCACACACACACTCACAGTTTAGCTACCACGTTCTCTCTCCGAAGATTTAACATCAGCGACCTTAGAATATGTGTTTGCGCAACAGAAAAAGTAGATTTACAACCGTGTAGTGGAATGAGGAGGATGTTACGGACAGGAGGTAACGATTGCAGCAACTCTTCAACTTAATGTATTAAAACAGACTTTAACAATTCTAAACCCATCTTTCAAAATAGCAATGAAGTCAAATGTTAGTCCAGGACTGAGATAAACTGTTTTCTGACATAAAGAAACTCCCAAAAGTGTCATTGACAAGACATGTATAAGTGTTTCCAACTCATAATGTGTAAAAGTGGTGGCACTGTTTACATTTTACACGTTCAAGATGAACTCCACATATCTTTGTTGCAAGCGTATTGCATTCATGAAATTCATGAACTCCTCCTCGTCTAACTAGATCACTATATTCACAAGAACAGGCTGCCTTAAAGGGTTATCAGCACCTCTCATGAGTTCAGATAAACTGTTTAAGTTAGCGTAGGAGTTCATTCAGATCTTTCTCCAAGGTCAGAGGCCTGCAGTAGAAACAGTGACTGCTTGGTATCTCCATGTCTTTCCACGGCAAAACTTCAAATTGACAACACATGAATCATCTCTCGCTCACACACACACACACAATTTTTGGGTAGACTTGAGGACAGCTCTACTTAAGTAATGCGATCAGTGGTGAGAGGACGAGTATTTGAAACGCTAAACCGATTAAAGCTACAGTAGATTCTCTCTAATTGGCTGAGTCAACTCTCTGTGAAAGTTACAGAGAGCAGACTATCCACACAGGAAGCATTCATAATCAAAACCTATGATCAAAATCCAAACAGCTGTGCAAACCAAAGGGAGACGTTTGTCCTCTCATACTGATGTGACCTTAAATGACTTCTGGGAACAGAAAGTCGTTTTCAAAACAGTTATGGTGAGTCGCGCCACGATTTGGAGCTTCAA
>NW_007578825.1:100220-101544 GCF_000690725.1 Stegastes partitus | reverse complement strand
GCCAGCTCTGCAGTGGGCATGAAACTGGACTCCCTGATGACAGTGGCAGAGAGGAGGACACCGAACAAACTGCTGGCCATCATGGACGATGCCAGCCACCCTCTGCACACTGTCATCATCGCCCAGAGGAGCCAGGTCAGCGAAAGGCTGCTCCTCCCCAGGTGCAAAACCAACAGGAACAAAAACTCCTTTGTCCCCCGAGCCATCAAACTGTTCAACTCTGAGCTCGAGGGGAGGGGGAGGAGCAGCAAGCGGGGAGAGGTGAGGAGTGAGGACATTGGGGTGAGACAGAGCATCATGCTCTATCACCGGACTGTTCGCAATATTTAGGCACTTTGGCAAATTTTGTTACTGCATCCAGTGTTATTATTATTATTGTTACGATTGTTGTTGTTGCTGATGTTGTGTTGTTGTTTTTCTCGTACAACAATTTCCCTGAGGTTTGCACCAAAGGGATCACTAAAGTTCTATTCTAGTTTAAATTGATGTTGAGAAATGCACTGCACTTATCTCGTTGTCGATCTGCTAGAAATGTGGCAGGTCTACTGCTGGGGACCTGAGTGAGTGCAGTGTTTCGTGGCTCAAATCTGCTTTCTGTTACCTTTTTATATCACCATCCTCGGCTGTCCTTTGCTTGTTGCCAGAACCTGAGTCAGCCCCGTCGCAAGGCAGCATTGTCAAAAGCAGGATGTCCCATAACAATGTCATAGATTTGCCTTTGCTGATGTCAAGTGAAGTTCCAGCAGACACTCTACTAGAGATGCACTGATACGGACGTTTAGATTTAAAGCTCCAGGGCGCTGCCAAATACAGAGATTTGTCTGGAACTGATAAGCTAAATCGGCGTTGTGTGAACTTGTTTAGCTTGAATGTAATGAATGTTCATTTATATCTAAAAGTCCCACACTCTTGCTTTAAAACCACCATCAGATTTTAAAGAGTCCTCTTTGTGTCCTCATTGCTTCTCTTTACCTAACCTCAGCTAATCCACTTACTGCTGGATGCTGCTCCAGAGAAGGGGAACTCTAATTATAGAGATTGTTTGGAAGATTTTTTTTTTATTTATTTTTTTTGATGGGAGGAATTCCATCACAGGAAGGGAAGGTCCATATTTAAAAGATCTCTGAAAGGTTCCACTGACCCTCTGTTATAACAGCAAGCCCAGGAAGGGTGACACACAAACACACACGGTTCAAAGGCACCCGCTGGTCCACCAGGCGGGACAGAGTCCGACCACGGATGAGACTGAGAGAGGGAGCGAGTCATGGTGGAGAGGGAGAGACCCGCTGGTCCACCAGGGGGGACAGAGTCAGACCACGGATGA
>NW_007578825.1:97002-99660 GCF_000690725.1 Stegastes partitus | reverse complement strand
AAATACACTAGATGAGCCAGACAATGGAAATTTCCTTGGCATAATTGAGCTGTTGGCAAAGTATGATAGTATCCTAAATGACCATTTGAGAAACATTAGAGAGCACCGGCAACAGGGAAAGAGACTCCAAGCTCACTACCTTTCACCTGACAGCCAAAACGAATTCATTGAACTTTGTGCTCAGCGTGTTCTAAACACTATTCTGAGGGAAAGGCAAGAAACAACGTTCTATTCCATAATGTGTGATGCAACCCCAGATGTGTCAAACTTGGAGCAAAATGTACTGTTGCTGAGGTATGTCAGTCAAACTTCCCCTGAGGGTCAGTGGGAAATAAATGAGCGTTTCCTTGAATTTAAGGACTTTTCAAAAAAGACAGGGGAGGAAATCGCCACAATGGTGGAACAATCACTAAGTGAACATGGGATAGACATAGCTGATTGCAGGGCTCAGTGCTATGATAACGGAGCCAACATGGCAGGAAAAGTGAAAGGAGTGCAAGCTCGCATACTTAGGAAAAATCCTTTGGCCACATACTCACCATGTGCATCTCACACGTTAAACCTAGTTGGTGTCCATGCAGCCCGGGCCTGCCCAGAAATAGACATATTCTTTGGCTTCGTCAATCAGCTCTACAAACTATTCAGTGGCAGTCCTAACCGATGGGAAATCTTACAGAAAGTTTTGGGACAATCTTTGAAGATTTATATAAAATTCAACATTGAATTATTTTCAGATTGTGAACCTGATGTCTGCGTCTGGGAATGGGGTTTTTCTGGGCTGTTTGTGGTTTCTCCGGCAGGTTATCCACCAGAGGGCGCCCTGGGGATCTCGTGTTGCTCTGGGGCTCATTCCCTGCAGGTGTGTTCTCTACACACCTGCAGCTCGTGAGGCTCGTCACTCCAGGGATAAAGGGAGCAGTCACCGATCACTCACTGCCTGAGTGTTAATCATTGTGGTACACATCAAGCCTCCTCTAGAGTACTTCTTTTGCTTTTTTCCAATACATACTACAAACTCTCTTTTCCCTCTCCGAAGGTTTTTTCCCCCCCGAGCACCTGCTGCTCGCTGATGCTCATTCGGGACCAACCTGTGCTAAGTCTATCTCCGTTGCTCACTGGAAACTCTTCTCACAACCGGTATGCTACTCAACCCCACTGCACTGACCGCCGCACGGCCGCCCAGCCACCCACCAGACCCTCATCGACGTCCCAGCCGGATTAACCCTCATCATTACACTTTCCCTGTTTTCTGTTAATAAACCTCTTCTCCTGAGTGTCCTTCTGCATGTGGGTCAGGAACATCAACAAAGCCGTGACAGTCTGGGTTTGACCATGCAAAGTTAACAAAAAAAGTAAAAAAAATTCCTGAGCTGTAGAGAAGCCGTCTTTCGTGATCTGTGTTTTCCTGCTTAGAACCGGGCTCTATAGAAGCCAGGGCTTTTTGGAGCCAGCACTTGTTGGCTGTAGTGATATTGCAGGTTTTTGACACTTCCAGTTGGCTTCATTTTTCAGGGCCGGTTGCTACGTCCATCTTTCTTATACAGTCTATATTACCGACGAGGCTGCTGACAATGTAAGCCTCCAAAGCTGGAGCTAAACTCTACAGGTGGCTGTTAAAGTCACCTTAGTAACTGGGTGTTTTCATGTCCACGTCTGGACAATATTACATACAAAAACAGCGACCTGCGTTACCTGTTGTCTGTGACTAGTTTCCTGTAGGTCACATCTGATCAATCATAACGGATCGATAACGTTATTACAGTCTGTTAACTGAATGAAGCTCAGTTCAGCTCATGTCTCTGTTCTCTGGTTTTTAACAGCTTCTGTTCATTTCACTGAGACAAACATCTGTTGGAATGAGTCCTTCTCTTTCAGAAACAGTAAAGTTACTGAGGTCTGATCACCATGACATGGGCATCACACTGACCCTCAGCAGTGAGTCACAGTTACTTTCTGTTGTCTCATGTAAATCAGTCCAGCAGACTGTTTTCTCTACAGCAGTGTTTTGTCAGATTTCTGAGGAGCTCATGTGGTCAGACTGTTGGTTTTCCTTTTTCTCAATTAATCCCATTATTATACTCTGGAATAAAAACAAACTTTATTGTTCTTCTAAGGGAATAAAATGTTCTTTGCCCTCATTCAGGGAAACAAACATTTCCTTGAGATTAAAAAATGCCAAAAACATCACACTCTTTATTGTGCTGCAGTCACATCCTGCTGTGTTCACTCTCATATAAAAAACATATATTCAATAGGTATAAGGAGGAAGATAGGTTACTGTTATTAATTATCATATACAATATAAATCTTGTAAATATATCTATAGTTGTAGTATACCTCCATAGCTATTAATTAGTCGTGGTATCACATATATCCTAATGAATATTGTATATGGTATAAAAAACCCATTACTTATTACGGCAATATTAAAGGTGCGTATAAATCCATCCCCTTCCCACCTCTGGGTTCTTCTGACCACAACTGCATTCACCTTATCTCTGTCTACCGCACTGTGCTGAAACGAGGCAAAGTGCAGACCTACAGAGTGGAAGTTTGGGATGAGGACGCCTGTCGCACTCTGCAGGGGTGCCTAGAGGCTACGGACTGGGATATGTTTAAGGAGTCCTCAGCTGAGGGCTGCAAGGTGGCACAGTTGGT
>NW_007578825.1:74551-96552 GCF_000690725.1 Stegastes partitus | reverse complement strand
GTTTATCCAAACACTAAGCCAAGGGTTTCTAAGAAACTTAAAGACCTACTGTATAGAAAGAAAAAGGCTTTCAGGGAAGGATATCGACTAAATCTGTATTACCTACAGAAGGAAGTAAAACACGAGATCAGGACCTGCAAAAGACAATCTATCCATCCATCATCTATACACCGCTCAATCCTCACTTGGGTTGCGGGGGGGCTGGAGTCTATCCCAGCTGACTCAGGGTGAAGGCAGGGGACACCCTGGACAGGTCACCAGTCTATTCATGTTTTTTATTTTGTTTTTCATTTTTGTTCGAAATAAATATTTCATTCATTCATTCATTCTAAAGAAGATCCAAGTAGAACACAGGAGGTTATTAGTGGTTTTCCTGCTATGACAACACAACTGTCTCCTGTGAAAAAAAGTCTATGGATGAGTCCTTCACAGCTCCTGTTATACAAAGTCTGTTGTGCCCTCTTGTGGTTGAACTGATACTTACAGCAGCAGTTAAAGAACTGCTCTTTTTTCTTATTTTGGAGGGTGGGGGGGGATTGAACTGAATTGAATTCAACAAGGCATCTCCTTGTATGTCTGTGATCCAGCTGTGTCATAACAGAAAACAACACACACAAAAACACCTGCATGACACATACAGTAAAAAAACAGGAAATACCAGCACTGGCCATCTGAGAAATATATTGTATCCACTCCAGCATCTTAACTGGAGTCATCGAAGAGGAGCCAGCTCTTCATATCCATTGACTACAGTCCTCAGAGCCTATAACCAGCATTGAATGCCTTAAATCAATGTCACAGTGCAACCACAAGAGGGCACAGCAGACTTTGTTAAACAGGAGTTTGGATGGACACTATGTTTACATTGAAACTTTTTAAAAATCTATTTATTCAGTGGATCCCACTCCCAAGACTCTTTGTAAATGAATGAATGTTATCACTGTAGTGTCAACATGGTCCTGGTTTTATTCTTTGAAAGCTGGTTCTTCCATTGAGACCACAGAGCTAACCACTGCATCACCAACCAGCCTGACAGGACATTTATTCATGTCATGTTTTGAATAGACTTTTTCACTGCAGACATTTGGTGTTGTTATAGCAGGAAAATCTCTGGTTACCTCCTGTGTTCTTGCTGGATCTTTTCCAGAGTGAAGGATTCTTCGTTGTCTCTTGTTCGGGTTTCTTGTGAGACCTCCATAAAGATGGGATCAGAGAGGTCTATAGGGATAGACACCTCCTGCTGGCATTGCTCTCTTGCTTGGTGACTTTTTCCTCTTGAAGGTCTGTAGTTGTCTCTCCCCTTCAGCTATGAGCTTAGGGTTTAAGGAGATCTGCTCGCTGAGTTTAGTTTTCAACATCCTCTGCTGTACTTGAAAACACTTCTCCTTCTCGGAAGAAGCAGGTTCTGAGAGACTCTGTCCGTGTGAGACTTGTTCACACTGAAGTGTATCAGCCTGCTGCCTCGCTGTGAGGACATCAGTTTCGTACTTGAAGGTGAGCTTGTGCTCTGAAACCCCAGATTTTCTGCAGTTTTTACGAGGGGCTTTGTTTTTTTTCCCTCTCTGGCTGGAACACACCTGGAAACCTCTGTCTGACAACACAGGCCACCTGCAGCTCCTCTGAATCTTTCTGCAGCACTTTTGAAAGCACACATCCAGCTATTATAGGAGAGAACAAGACATGTCCATGTCACTACTGATGCACTTACGAACAGGAGTAAACTGACCTGCCAGAAATTTACAGCACACCTACCCAGGACAGGCTCAGCCTTAGAGATCCCGCTGGAGGAACCCAACTCCAGAAAGAGTGGAATAAGAATACCACAAGTTAATAGGTACTAATGAGCTGCTGGTGTTGGGCCATTTAACAGATTTGTAATGTCCAATCAGGGGACCGCTGTAACCAAAAAGAAGAAATGTAAATAAAATCTTTAGTTATTTTCATGCCGTTTAAGTGTCTCTTATTATTGATGTTCTCAAAGGCAACCAGAATTTTTCATGATTTTGTTGCCCTTTGGGTTGTTTGGTTTACCTTTGCCTGCTCCTCTGTTTTGTTAGTACCTTCTGTTTCTTAACCAAATGTCTAATGGGAATAAGTGTTATTTTTACGTAGGCATTTTCTCCTTCGCCACATTCCATCACTTGCTTCCAAAACACTAACTCACATTCAAGATGAACCACAAAAGAAACACTTACAACAGCGAACACAGGCACTGTTTTAAACAAATGACAAGAATAGAATAGAAGAGAACCTTTTCTCAGGGTTCCTGCTGACTCAGATTCTGGCCCAGTGATTGGCTGGTTTGACCGTTTCCACAGTGATAGATGGGCTCCACCAGTCGAGGCTTGCGGTTGGGCCTGCCCGGGATCTGAACCCACAAGCTCTTTAAAGCCAAGGCCACCAAACCAACAAACCTCAGAGGTTTAACACCCACACCTTGGCTCCCACAGAAGAGAGACGGAGGAGAGAGTGGAGGCTGAGAGTGGGGTAGAAAGCCGGGGAGGAGAGAAAGGAATGAGGGAAGGAAGAGGAGGGGATGAAGAAGACGGAGAGTGTTTATATGCAACATAAGGGGGAAAGAGTGATGTTGGAATGGGGCCTGACCAATTTGACAATCACACCCGTTTTACACCTCGTTAGACCAGGTACCTGGAGGCAATAAAGTACATACGTTGATCAAAAAGTTCAGTTTGTGGGGCACTTGCACAGATTCTACATGTGTAATAATCAAGAGCCAAAAGCTGCATGGCATTGTGATAGCAACAACAAGCTACACACATTTTTGTGACCACTAGTAGGTGCACCTAACCACAAACTGGAGCAGAGAGTGAACATCACATCCTGTATAAGTCAGCGATCCAACCCTTAGAGTGTGGGCCAATGACATGGGAGTTACTCCAGTGCACTTGTGTGGCTCGTCAAAGTGCAGCAATTCCAAACATTTTTTTGGGGGGGAACAACATGATCGTCACTCTTTATCTTCACCTCATCATCAGATTTGGCTTGCGACTTCTTTCCAATCCCCAAAATGAAATTCAAATCGATGGTTCGCCTTTTTGATGTAGTTTAGAAGATGCAGCGCTCGTCACAGATGGTGCTTGACCTGTTCGAGGCTGCAGTAATGATCCTATCCTGAGGGCTGTACAAAAAAGTGAGGTTAGTGGGTTATTTAGGTATGTTGAGCTTAAAGTCAGAGTTTTTGATGTCATGAAGGCGGCTCTCTTTTAACCTGCTAGGTCTCCATGGTAACCGATGCTGTGGAGCTAACCTGGTCGTGAGCACGTTGTGTTAAGAGTTTTGGATTTTAAATCAGCTGGAAAGAGCGTCTCCCTTTAACCAAATCGTTTCTTGGCAATTATTCATGAGCGATACTGAGCTGAGGGAATGTGTTTTATCTGCAAACATGCTGAGTTGTGCGTTAATAATATCACTGAATGAAGCAGTTACAATATCACACACTGTATGTATCATGTTACCATGGGCCATGTTTTTAGTTGGCGATGCAGAAGTCACACAAATATGTTTTTATGTTTGGCTCTGATTTGCTGGCTGGGATAGGCTCCAGCCCCCCGCGACCCTAGTGAGGATTAAGCGGTGTATAGATAATGGATGGATGGATGGACTCTGATTTGCTTTCAAGTCCGTTTACTCTGCTGCAGCTGATAGAGACCAGATTAGAAAACAGATTATTCTACTGGTATTTATTTCAGAGAACATTCAATCAGTACCATTTATTTTACCTTGATTTGGCCAAAAATGTAACTGATATCCTGCATTATGGGACAGTGTCAGACCTCAATGCACTTCAGTACAATGTCATGTTAACATTTATGAAGTTTAAAGCTTCACAGGTTCAATGTGCAGCTGTCAGTTGTAAATCAGCTGCACGGATCAATAAAACAAATGCATTACGCATGTTTAACAGTTTTCTATCAGCATTCCTGTCTTGCATCATTTGCAGTAGCAGCACTTTTTTTTTTTTCATACATTTTTATATTCCTCATTGTTCTCCATTAAAACAACCTGTTGACTGAAGCAGCTGCACATCATCGCTTCTTTTTGTACTGAAGAAGAGTCAATTTATGCTGTGTTTATCGGGTCTGCCTTCAAGTATAAGGCCGTTTCAAAGAGCACTTTGGCCTTCAACCATCATCCTGTAACACATAATGCCAGATGCAAAGGATTGGGAGGTAAAGCATGGATAAAAAAGAAGGGGGAGGAGGGATGGAAGTGAGAGGACTGGAACAAGGAAAAAACAGGAAAGATAAATGACAGAAGAGAGAGAAGGAGAATAACGGAAGAGGAAAGTCAGATATAACAGTTTGGCCCTGGTGTCTATTAAAAGTAAAGACAGCTTCACTCCAGGTCAGAGGTCATTCTTTCTTTCCTGTGAGTGGTGGAAGTAGGTCAACTGTCACCAGGTTACTGTCAACAAAAACACAATTTAGTTTCCTCCCAAATGGTTTTAATCCCGCACAACGGCTGGAATAATCTCTCGGTTATTATCCTTGGCATCACGTTTGGTGTTTCCCTTTCATGTCCTGAACTTCTACTGGACTGCTTTAAGTTTTGCCTTTTTTTTTTTTAAATCCTAGGACCTGATTTTGTGCTTCACTGTCTTGAAAAGAAAAGTGCTTCAGTGTACGGTAAAGCGTTTGTGTGTCCTCAGACGCTGTGCTGCTGCTGACATTATTGCAGGCCGTTAAAGCAGCAGACCTCGCCTCAGGAAGTGAGCACAGAGCTAATTCCTGTAGAGACAGGAAAAAGGAAGCTGGGGGGGTATGGAAGAGAGAGGCTGACATCCTGCAGCAGAGAGAATAACCCCCCCCATGACATCATCTGTTCTATCCAGAGCCTTGCAGCCTGGGTTCAGCGGTAGTTGAGGTACAGAACAGTGCGCCAAGTGTGCTTCTGTTAACTCTTAAAATGTCTCAGTTGGGACCAAAGCGCACCGAATGTTCTGCTGTCAGCTGCGAGAGTGAACACAAGAGTCTTTATGCACTCCGAGCATCTGAAGAACTGAAGATCCAGTGGGTTGCTTTTCTTTTTGATAGCAATGTAACCACAAGAATAAAAAAAAAGGTTCTTGGTGTTGGCATGCTGTGTGGCTAATGTGTGGTTAATGTTACCGGTAGCTTTAATGCTAAGCTGACAGGCCAGTGATTTGTGGAAACTGTAACGCTGAGGGACATTCAGAGATGGTAGAAAGTTTAAGAGCAATTTGAAACCAGCAAACAAGCACTGGGTGAGTTCCCTCCATTTTTCAGAGCGTGGGACATCTTGGTATTTTTGGCATTCTGCGTTGACATGCTATGTATTGGGTAATACGAAATGCTTTTTCTGGCATACTATGGAGTATGGAAGTATAAATATTTGAATTTACCACAAACCAGAAACCTCACAGACAGAGCTGCCAACTACTTGTCATTTAAAATTGTTCAAGTGTCGCACTGAGCTGGCTGAGTGTGGAGCAGATGCTGCGCAACTGTTTTCACTGTTTTTCACATCAATGATACACCAAGCATGTGAGCGGTGCGTCGCTAAGTGGTGCATATATGCCACTGAAAACATAATAATAGCCCAGTCTTCTTTTTATAATTTTAATAAGGGTCTGTGCAGCCCTTTCACAATTAAATGGAACATAAGGTGTCTGTATTTTTTTAATTAAACTGGAAAGAAAGACAACTTGACAACTCCAATGACAGGGGCTGCATACAATTAAATTGTCTTCTTTTATATATTAATCACAAAATTAACACATGATTCCTCTTTGCTTTGAAGCTCAGTACAAACCACACAGGAACCTTAATTGAAATATACAACCCACTGATGGCAAACAGATGGATTCAGCTGATATGTTTGTTGGATCACCAGCTGTAAACAAGTTTAAAAAGAAAACAGAAAACATTTCACAGACAAAAGTCACATACATGCACATAAAACTCAGAGGAAGGACTGTCATCAGCTCCGATTTAATGTGCGACACACAGAGACACGAACGCGCCGTTATTTCAGGTTCAGCAGTTGAAGCCGGTTACAGTGGAAATTCGAAAAGCACATGGACGTGTAATAGAAAGTTTTGGTCACAGCGCAATATACACAAAGTAGTTGCACAAACTCACAAACAAACACATTTACAGTGTAAACGAGCTGTCATCGTACAGACTCGGTAAAATGACACACACATGAATGACCACAGCAACACACACACAGAGTTAGTGAGTCAGTGTGTAGTTGTGGTGACTGATCTGACATCCTAACCACATGTGGCCAATAAAACACCACCGAGACAGAAAGAGACTGGAAAATCCCTCACTCTTTCTCTCTGTCTGCAACTCTCTTGCGTAGTCTCTCGCTTAATCAGTTTCTCTTTTAAGTACATGGATGTGCAAATTCCATTCTCTCTGCCTCTCCCTGCATCTCTGCATCTAACAGGAGCTTTTTTTTTTTGGTCTCATCATCTATCTCCATGTGCATCTTTAATGTCTGGCTCTAGTTCTTATACCATGTGTTGAATAAAAGAGAAATCACAAATCATGCGCTCGTTCTCTAAGGACATACGTACCGACATATGCAGTCCAACTTTCTTGTGAGGCCCGGGGGGAAAAAGAAGAAATAGATGCTGTGCCCCTATTAACATAAACTGATTTGTCTCTTTGTCTAACTCTGTCATGGTCCAGTAAAGTATCTCTATGACTTTTTCTAAAAACACCTACGACTGTGTGTCCTCACTACCTCCACCCCACAGCCTGCTATTGGGACTAATGGACTTGATGTTGGGGTGTGCACAGAGACTGATGCAGGTCCAGTCCAGACCCTTTATCACCCTGGATGCCCTCCAAGTGCATCAGGTTTTACTTATTTTGTTTATTTAATGTGAGATCATGACAACTATTAGCTGTATTCCTAGATAAATGGGAAAAAATGGGATGTTCAAGATGATCAAGTGTTTTGCCCCAACCAATCTGAGTCTTTTAATATTTTGTATTTGTCGATGACACATCCCAATCTGATACCACTCACCTCATTCAAGTTGTTAAAACTAATCCAGTGTTTATGCTTAAAAAAATGAAAAGCTCTGCAATGCATTAAGAAAATAAAAAGCATTTCTGCAACCAAGCAAAACCACCACATAGGTGGTCATGAATCTTGTTGTAAAGTCCAGTATGACACTTTCTGAAATATAGTGAGAAGAAGGTAGGGTGTACCTTGGTTCTGCAAGCTCCAAAAAAATGGTAAAACCATGCATTCTCTACAGCAGGGGTGTCGAATCCTGGTCCTCGAGGACCGCAATCCTCATCATCAAGCTCTGCAGAAGCCTGATAATGAACCTGATCATTTGAATCAGGTGTGTTGGAAGAGGGAAACATCTAAAACATGCAGGATTGTGGCCCTCGAGGACCAGAGTTCGACACCCCTGCTCTACAGGCATGTCAGACAATGTGTTGCAGATAAGCTGTAATACCTAGTTGTACCACCAGATGGAGCCTCTACCTGGTTGATACTATAGTGACCCCAGGTAGCGTCACTTGGACTACAGGCATTCTGTGTTGGCAAGCAGAGAGCATTGTGGGGGTTTAGCTAGCAACAGGCCACCAAGACTTCTGTGACGCTCAATGACCTCTGGCCAGAGCTCAGGTGTAAAAGGCTAGCTGGGATGAACTTACTGGAATCCCTGTGGAAAATGTAACAGAGCCACCTTTATGGTTCAACTCATTGGTGTAAACAGCAATATCAGCTCAAATCCATTACCAATTGATTGCTTATGATTGCTAAAGCTGCAGATCATTGATTAAGAAAAGTACATAAATAATTTTCGTCACTCGTGTCCTGACAAAAATTGTGTTCCCCTTTACTACACCTATACAACAGCGGCCGTAAACAAACGATCTGGCTTAGCTTTGTGTTGATATAGAACAGCTAAAATATGGCTTTACTATCCCCAATTCTGATCTTTGAGATTGGATCCATACATCCCTTATTATGATCGATATTGACTGAAATGAAGAGTTGTGTCATGATGCTTTTTCAGCCTCATCACCAGCCCTATCCTGAAGGAACCAAAGAAGTTTTACCTGTTAAAAAAAACTCCATTCACACATCCATGCACACACACCACATACAGCTCCTAGATGTGTTTATTTCCAACTGGCAGAAGGGGAATCCAGCCATGTGTTATCTTTTCGCACAAAAATATTCACCTGTTCCTCCCTCTAACTCTCTATCTGCACACATACAGAGGCACACACACCCTTTCCGAACATCCCCGACTTCCACTGGGGTTTCCTTCTCGTTGCTAACATTCCAGTCAGTTGCCTCAGCAACATGCGCACATGCTGTTAAAACCCTCTCACACACCAAACACACACACACACACACACTGAGTACATGATGAGCAAAATGGAATTGCAGGATAGAGAAGGGAAATGAAGGGGGAAAAAAATCTGATGAAAAAAAATCAGGGAAATTGAGGAAAAGTCATTGAGTTTAGTCCATGTCATGTCAGATAGTGGTGTTTCCTACTAAAGATCCAGTCTTTGGTCAACATTTTACCAACTTCTGAGGCCTCTAACATCAGTAGAATTTGATAAGTGGCAACTTTTAGTGTTGACAGTTCACTTTTAAAAATGTTTTATTCATCCTTTATTGAGTCAATTCTAACTTTTGCAGTGATTTGCTGGTACGGGAACCTTAGCATCACTAATAAAAATCAGCTGGGGAGCATTGTCAAACTTTGCCAAGTTTAACAAGTAAGAGCCATTCAGAGGGCAAATGTCATCTTAGCCAACACACACCACCCTCTGTATGCTGAGTTTCAAATTTTGCCGTCTAGAAAGAGGTATACCTTCCCTAAGAGGGTCAGATCAAACAGATACAACAGATCAGCTGTAGGGTTTCTAATTAAACTTTAGGCTTGTGTCCTTGCGCCGTAGGCTACATGTATGGTCATGATAACTCACCTGATGACATTTATTATTTATATCTGTGTTTCTATATATTGTACTGTACAGTTTTATGGTATGAACTTCGTTGTCAACTGCAGTTGCAAATCAATTTGCCCAAATTGGGACATTAAAGACTTTCTAATCTAATCCAATCCAATCCAATCTAATCTAATCTAATCTAATCTAATCTAATCTAATCTATTACAAGCAAAGTATCCACTATTTAGCTATTTTGACAACTCAAAATGGTGATGTGGGCTGATTCATAAGACCACAATGACTGGTTTGAATAAAAACCTATATATTGCCATTAAACATATGAAGCTTAGTTTGCCCTCCTGAATGCTCCCATATTTTAAACGAGCACTGACCACAGAGCCTGATGATCATTCTCAACACATCGCAATAAATGCCATATTTGTTATGACACATCACAACAAGTGCTATAGCAATGGGATAAGTGAAACAGGATATCAATGTTGTACCAAAAGCAACACCAGAAAACAAAGCAAGTGAGTCAACTTTCCTCAGCTGATTTACTTCTCATTTGTTTGTGGAAAAGGAAATTCGTTAGGTTTCGGGACTTACTTCTGAGGGTGAAAACACAAAAAAAATCTGAGGGTGGTGGTTCCAGCTTGCTCCATCTCTGCAGGATTTGACTCCCAGCTAATCCAGAAATGAGCAAAGAAGTGCTGCATCAGTGGAGCTGAGGCAGGTCATGCAAATGTCTCCTGGAGCATGGAGCATCCTGTGACACCTCTGACTCATTAATTATACATTACTTTGATCCTTAATACTATTAAAAGGCGTAGGTTATGTCAAATTTCACCCCATGTACAGTGGTCACGAACAAGGAAATTAGCTACAGACACCAAAAATGCTTTTTGTACCAGGCTGTAAACATGTTTAAGTGTGTTGTGAAGTTGATCATTTTAACATGTGCATCTATAAGGACTGACTTTCTTCTGGAGTCGACCTCAAGTGGACGTTCAAGGAACTGCGGTTTTCAGCCTCAGAGGTTATTACTTTAGAAAAGTGACCAGAAAGGATAAGTGGGTGATGAAGAGAAGAGTATAAAAAGAGGAAGAAAACAGTTTAATAAATGAAGGCTATGTAAATTAGTTATGAGAGATGGTGCAGTGAAAACGAGATGGAGGACAGGGACCCAAAGAAGAAACTTTATGTAAAAAAAAAAAAAGAATATTATGTGAAAAGTAATGGAAAACAAGAGCAAAAAAGGATTTTTAAAAAATGGCAGATCAGAGGTGAGAAAGAGGTTCATATGAATAAAAAAAGGAGGAAGAGAATGAGATTAAAGGGGCAAAAAAGAGAGGGGGATTGTAATTAATATAAGAATTATTAGACGAAAAGAATTACGTGGGTTGAAATTTTAAAAAACGCAAGAAGACAAGGGTAATAAAAACGGGGCAACAAGTAGGTGAGAAAGATGAACTGAGGAAGATGCATGAAGAATATAAATGAATGTAAATGACTGAAAGTGGCAGGAAACAAAAAGAGGAACGAGGAAAAGGAAAGCAAAGGTGAGAAGACAGAACACAAAGGAAGGAAAAGAGAACCTGGCCAATAGAAAGGTGGCAAGGGATGGCGATAGAATGAAACACGATGTAGGAGTCAAACTCGTGGGAAAAAGAAGAAAAAGCAAAAGAAAAACAACATAAAATTATAGTGAGTGAGAGGGAATGAAACAAGACTGCAACGAAAAAAAAGAAGAAGAAAACAGGCTGTCCAAGGAGAGAGAACAAGAGAACAGTTTTTCCTTGTTCCAAATGTTTTCTTTTGAGTCCGTTTGCGGTTTGTTCGGGGGGGAGAGGCTGTCCCGAAACTCTTCTAGTGTCGGATCAGAACCTGGAGAGGACCGAATCAGAGCAGATCGCAGAGGATTACGGCGCCACACAAACACTGAGGTGATTGTCTTTCAGTCTCCCTCTACTCTTGTCCTTCCTTTCACCAACACTTTGATTTTCTCCCCTTCCTCATTTCCATGGAGACATTTAAACTGAGAGCCATGGCTCTTACAGTGGACATTGGGAAAATACAACTGCATGTACTGTCTTTGGACTGCTTCTTTTTCTGTATTTTCTTTAAATTTTCCATAAATACGATCGACATCACAGCCTGTCTCTCCAACCTGGCTCCTAAGTCACCATCCCCATGCTCAGATTTGTGCAGCGGTGTCGATGTGTCTGGCTTCTGTGACTGTTCTCATTGTTGGAGAAACAATTAAGGTTTGTAGATGGGATTACGAAAGACGGGGGTGTCATCTTACCACATAGCTTGGTAAACATAGCAACGGAAAAGTGCGACGAGCATGGAAGGATAAGATGGGCGTAGTGGGTAGTAAACAAGGTCAAATGGGACATAGGACTGACGTTGCATGTGAGAAGGGTTATGGTTTCCATGTCCATGCATCGCCCGTCACATTGAACAAAGACACACCAACAGGGTCTCCATGGGTGTTTCTGAAAGGCTGTGACTTTACGTTTTTTAACAAGATTTCGCAGCGATTGCATTGTAGCACAGTCTCAAGGATTATTTATTGATTAATGAGGCGTGACAATGTCCTTCCTGTTCCAAGCACTTCAGACAGATGTAGCACGGGATTTCTGGAGAATTAAGAACCGTGTTTGGGCACCATCGACGGAAAGCAGGTTAACATCAAAACACCTCCAAACTCTCACACTGACAACTTCAGTTACAGCTTTTTTTTAAACGATGAATTATAAAGGTGAGGATAATGGCAAAAATTCACGCTGGGCCTCTCCTCAGAACAGGCATTCATTTTGTTTTCTTGGCACATGCACACTTGCCTCATTTGCATTGCATGCAATCAGACACATGTCCACCGTAGGGCTGGACCCAAATAGCCGAATAGCCGACTATTCGTTCGCTATGCTGGAATCGGGATATCAATTTGGATCTCCAATTATCCCCAGTGAAAATGCTCAGCACTCGCCTCTCCCATCAGAACGAATCCCCACCCACCACCACTGCACGGCACCTCCAAATATTCGGGATATTCGTCATTAATTGGGGACAAATATCCGGAGAACAGAAATTGCTATTCAGACCAGCCCTAGTCCACCAAGGGCCCTCCGTGGACCTTCACCCTCATGAAGTTGGGAAAATGACGAAATGCATTAAAACGTCACGACTGTAAGGCTTAAATGCACCAACTGTTAAAATGAAAATGGTTGCTGGTAGGTGTCTCCGTACTGGATGCAAGAATCTCTGGAAAATGAACGTTGGTGTCATAAAAATGCATTACTTTAACAGTTATCAGACACGGGGTGTTTTTGTTAACGATTTTACCCTTAAATTATAGGTCAATCAGTCCGAATTACTGAATTCAGAAAGTTTGCAATGGTATCCAGCAGCATCTGGCTGACTGGCGCCAGAACACAGCCGCTGGTGTTGATACTGAGCCCCAATGGCCCTGTAGAAGACAGTATATATGGTAGCTTCTAGATCTGTCAGGTGGGTGTAGAATTGAGCATGTCTGGACTAAAAATCAGCCCCATTTAGCCACTGGGACCATCCATCCATTATCTATACACCGCTTAATCCTCACTAGGGTCGCGGGGGGGATGGGGCCTATCCCAGCTGACTCAGGGTGAAGGCAGGAGACACCCTGGACAGGTCACCAGTCTATCACAGGGCTACACTTAGAGACAGACAACCAAGCACACTCACATTCACACCTACAGACAATTTAGAATCACCAATTAACCTCAACATGTTTTTGTGGAAGGAAGCCGGAGAACCCGGAGAGAACCCACGCGGCACAGGGAGAACATGCAAAGTCCACGCAGAAAGATTCCGGTGGCCCCACCGGGACGCGAACCGGCAACCTTCTTGCTGCGAGGCAACAGTGCTACCAACTGTGCCCACTGGGAACAGCTTTAGCAAATTATACCAGTATAGCTGGGAGCAACACACAGTATTGAGATATCCCAACCTGAAACTTGTGGCATCACATTTATCCAAACGATACAGTACGCATTTAGTAGATGCCTTGTACACCGTTTTATGTGCAATGTCTTTTACCATCAAAGGGCTACAGGAAAGATGCATGACTACAAATGGGAAGCAATATGACATTAAAATGATGCAGTGGAAAATGAAGTGGTGATGACTGGGTGGATATGTCTGCCTCCGAGTCTGATGACCCGGGGTCAAGTCCTGAATCATACCATCCTGCTACTGTTTGACTTTCCAAATTGATCCTTTTCAAACAATAAAGAAAAAAGATCTGTTTAAAAATAAACTGAAGTTCATCACATTCAAACTCTGTTACACAAATACAATGAATTTGGCTCAAAGTCCATTGTGTGATGTAAGAATGACACATGGTCATTATCTGTTGGCTCTCAAAAGAGAACATGCAAGACTGACCGTGAAGCCAAAAACATTTCATAAAAGGTTAGGTTATTGTTTTTGTCAATTCACATCATAGTTTCTTACAGTATAAACGATTAACTCAAAGCAGCAATAGCAAAAAGGAGAAGACTCAGAAGCCAGCGTGCAACTTTAGAAGTGTTTATTTTGTACATTTTTGTATAAAATTGAACAGATCCATTTACAGCTCCATTTTTCAAATATACAAACACAAACAAAACCATTTTCTGCACTTAGAAAATGTAAAAACGATCCCTGTCAGACACATTTAGAAGCATCACAGTGACACTTCTGGGAAAATCTTGGCTTTAATTTGTCGTTATATGACTGCTGAGAAAAATGTCCTTTGTTTTAATCCCAAAATCTTGGGTGTTTCTTTCTTGTTTTTTTGTTTTTTTTCCTTTTCTTTTTTTCTTCAGATAATTATTACCAAAAGCCCCAGAGTTATTGCACGACTCCAAAAAAACGCCTGTCTCTCTGATGTCTTTGTGCGTCACAGTAAATTAAAATGGAAACAAGACTCTGGTGTCAACAGAAAAGAATGCCGAATGCAGATGTAGAAGTATTTTTTTAATACTTTGCATGAACTGCTGCTTCTCTGTGACTCCATCCTCTAGAGGTTTCGTAAAACATACTATTGCTTCGTTTTCAGAACTGTGTGGCAAATGTAACTGGTTTCACTGTACAGGATACTCCATTTTGTTCTACTGTTTCATGTATTTAAAAAAAAAAAGGAGGGGAAAAAAAAGCATTGTCTTTAGGACTAATGAATAGCAGATGTAGGATAAATCTTTTGAAGAGAGACTTCTGGTTTCTGCCTCCACTGTATACAAAACTATTACAGGATAGATGCTGCATAAACACATACAGAGAGACCTCTACAGTGGCTACAACTTGTTGACTTCTCAGCACAAACAAAACCACAAATTTTCGTTTTAATTTCCGACACAGGCGTGGGAGGACGAGTCATTTGTAGAACGAAACGTAAGACCCATAGAGATCTACGAGAGATCTTTAGAACTATAAAAAGGCAAATTCCTTAATATACAACATTTTGAATGAACATTGAAATAGACCAGTGGGAATAGTTGAACATTTTTTTACACCTGTGGTTTAAGTATGGTGATGAATCAGGGAGGCAAATAGCCTGGCTGAGCAGCAAGAGCAGTGCAAAGTTTAAAAAATAAAAATAAAAAAACATAAATAAATTTGCCTACCAGCATCTCTCCATAACCTTTTCTGTCCCAAATATTAAATCCAAACAGAAAAAGTAAAAAAAGCAAATTTCCTTCTATGATTTGGTGTTTATGCATTAAAGAAATTAATTACAGCATGTTAATTTTGATAAAGGCTCATCTGATTCTTGCTAAGCTTGACTTAATTGCCGTCCCGCTCCTTCACCATACTTACCGCACAAGTATCCTAAACAGTTTTGCTTGAAGAAAAATAAGACTCTATAAGACAACATAAACTTTTTTTTTTTTCTGTACAAAAAAACATATTTCAGAATGTGGACATTTAAGTTTCCATAAGTAGTGTTCCATCTATACAGCTCAGACATTAAACCCAGTGCAAAGAGAACATTTCATAGTCTCAGTTTCTCCTTCACATAATGTCAAGAAGCATAACATCTCTATATACAGTAAACAGCTACATCAAACCAAGGGTTCAAATAAAATCCCAACACCAACACGTGAACAGTTAGAGTGATTGAAAACTGGTTGCTTCATAAGAACTTGCAAATAAAGACTTTTGAAGTTTAAATTAGCGTATTTTCCTGATCTTCTTTGCAATAATTCTTCATAAGACCTGTAAGTTTAAAATAAATTTTTAATTAAAAAAACAACAAAATAAACCAAAAAATGAGTGATATGCTTGTTTTACCAGAGAGTGCTGCTGGTTTGATAGGAATGATCGTTGAATCATCAGCATATCAGCGTTTGGCAAGAAGCACCAGCGACTTAAAACTCGCAGATTTTGGCACGGGGTTTGACACGAGGCCCTGTCATGGACTGAGCCGCGGAGGGAATGGCATGCATCACGGTCAGAAAGAAACCCGACTCGGCTTGTAAAACATCCTGATAGTTTGTGGGAGACATCGGTGGTGTGTTCTGGGTTAGTGGCCAAGGCTTTTCCCGACAACACTGCTGGGATATATGCGGAGGTTGGAACAAGTCTCTCCCATTGAGTCTTTTTTTTTTTTTTTTCTCTTTCTGCGAATCCCACGAGTTTGTCGTTCGCATTCGGCGAACGAGGTGAACTTGTTTCAAATTTTCCAAAGTTCTGTGGAGACGAACGCGTGTCTGGTCCTGAGATGAAATGTCAAAAATGATATGAGATGACAATTTGTCACAGACGTTTCTGATATACAGCGATTACAGGTTCTTTGTGCTCATATAAGTCCTCCTGCAGTATGCTGTGTGTGACCAGGGGAGCAGAGAAACAGAGCAAGAGTTAGTGTCTTGCTCAAAGGTACTTCAACACAGATTAGCATTTTCTGGTGTCCCTGAACCACACAGATGATGCAATTTTATGCCATAAATGCATATTGATAAAGACAAAAATTTGTCACGCTAGCTCCAAGATCTAGCATCCTTCCTAATAATTAAAAACTGTAGAAAACATTGTAGTAATTAAACACATCCCAAATTAAAGCAGAGTGACGCACTGTCATATTGTTTTAGTGCTCATTTGGATCATACATCATGATAAAGAGCATCAACTTCAGAGTGATGCAGCTGAAATGTTGAGTGTTTTCTGTTTTGTTTTTGTGCTAAAGGCGAAACTCCTCAGCAAAAAGAAAACCCTGCTGCTAAAACCTCTGCCTACAAAGGGGGCAAGAACTGGCAATCTAACTGATAAAACCCATAAATCCTACAAACAATCATGTGGATCAGGGGTTATGTGTGTTTGCAGGTTAATAAATTTAACTCCCCCGCCACAACAGCCTGCAAAAGAAAGCTGCTCGAGTTTGTGATCAAGACTGCATTTGGCTCCAGTATGTGTCTGATGAAATGACTCATCTGCATTTTTTATTTTTTTAGCATTTAGAGAAACTGTTAAATTTCGACTGTTAATCAGTGAGAGATAAGCAAGACATGACAATGACTAAAAGTATGAGCCGAAACTCAGTTTCCCACCATACTTTCTTCCTGTCACGTCAGACGGTTGTAATGAGTCAACACAATAACAGGAGGCACATATAAGAAATGACACCATGGAGAGTTTATCCAGTGATGCAGGCGCTGTAATAGACGGCACTGCTGGCGTCAGAAAGAGCAGATATCAGAGGGCTGCTCCCATCATCGCACCCACCGACCCCGCTCATGATACCACTGACGTCCCTGTGGAGGACGCCGTTAACGATGCTGTTATTGCTACTACCTACGCTAGTGCTGCTACGCCCGCCCAGGACTTTTGATCCACCCCCACATCCCCCGATGAGTCCATAGGCCTCCTCTCGATTCCGTCCAATGTTTACATACTGGTCAAATTCATGCCTGTCCACTTCAGACCAAAATTCAGCAGACGAGGATCCCAAATGGCCAGAGGATTCTGGATTTAAGTGGTCTAAGTGCACGGAGGGAAGGAAGGTTGAAGGAGGGGGGATGGAGGCGTTTGAGCAAGAAGAAGGGGAAGTTTCAGGAGGAGGGGAAAGCTGCCCCAGATGAGAAGGGGTGAAATGGGTGGCGTTGGGGCTGCCGCTGCCGTAGATTTGGTTGAAGTAGGTGACAGGAGCAGCGCTCAGGGGGGGTTGGTGGCATTTTATTGGCTCAGGGTGGCTGATGGGGGGCTGGGGGTAGGATACAGGGGAGGAGGAGTCGGGGATAGACGGTGGGCACTTGACGGGGCTCCTCAAGGTGACTTGGTGACTGGAGGCGAGAGTAGGATTTAACTTGGAACCGACCGCCGTGACAGAGCTCATGCTGGAGGTCATGTTTGATTCGGCGGAGCTCATTCGAGGATCAAGTCTGGAGCTTCTACCAGGACTCAGACTAGAATTCATACCACTGTTTAAACTGGCACTAACACTCATCCCAGAACCCTGACCATGTATAGAGTTGTGGTGACTGTGGTTGTTGTAGTGGTGGCTGTAGTGCTGGTTGTGATGGTGAAGGTGGTGGTGGTACCCGTTCCAACCTCCCATCCCTGCTTCCTCTTGCATATGCTGAGGGAAAAACACCGATTCCCCAGCTCCGTCTTCCAGAACATCCAGAGGGGACATCTCTGGAGTTGGCAAGCCATAGCTCTCAAGCTCTGGGTGTCCCGGGGCCTGGAGGTCCCTGAAGTGCCCCAGAGATGGCAGCAGGTGGTGGGGATGATGGTGGTGTGGAGGGTGGGCTCCTGGATGTCCGTAGGGAGAACCTCCAGAGACACTTTCTACACCCAAGGGGCTGATGGCAGGTCCTAAGCCAAGGCCTGCTGCCCCACCCTGGGCTAAGCTGTGCAGCAGGAGCCCCGGTTCAACCCGCTTGAGCTTCTTGGTGGTCTTCTTGCGGCGAGGCCTGTACTTGTAGTTGGGGTGATCCTGGAGGTGTTGGACACGGAGTCGCTCTGCTTCTTCCACAAATGGTCGCTTGTCTGTGGCGCTCAGGGCCTTCCATGACTGACCTGGAGGAGGTGGAGAAGACAAGATTACAAAATAATAAATGACATTTCCATTATATACATAAGAAAGGCACTGCTACTACTCCTGTGTCAAGTCTTGGGATGGGAGAATTGCTTTATTTATCAATCAATATGTCTAAATATGTGATAAAATAGTGACAAACACAATTTTTGAGGAACAATCCAGATGCTGTATATTCAGACTGCTTATTATGCCCAGCTAGTGTCCCAGAACCGAAGGCTTTATGGAGCTATAACCAGTGGAAACCAACATTTATGCTTTAAAGTAAGTAAATAATTGTGTCAATCAAATGTTTGACTCATTGTTTTAAGTTGAATCAACATCTAAGCTACAATAATCATGCCTTTTATTTAAGCAAGCTGTTTAACAGATGTGCTGCACTGAACCAGTTTTCCCCAACATACCTGGTCCATTAGTATATATTGTAATTAATACATTAGGATAATTCGGGCAATGATCTGGGACTGTCAACTGCCTGTTTTTATTTCTTATTTAAGTAGAGACGCAAAAAGAGTAAATGAATGAATATATCAGAGTAAAAGCAGTGAAGTCCTAACCCTGCAACAGCTCAAGTGGCAGCTACATAAGTACCTGTGAACTGCCTGAATGCTGAATCAATATGCATCCTATCCCGAGGAAACATGTCTCTACATGTCAACATCCTCAAACTCCTCTCGTGGCCTAATTTTATGCGGGGGGGGTTTCATAATGTCCTCTGAGTTTTTCCCGACATAAACCATTGTGTTGTAGCCACCTGTTGGATGTATTTATACGTTTCATTAAGCAATTACGCTCTCGGTTTGTCATAAATGTTGTAGATGCCACCAGCCTCGAGATCTGCTCAGCATATTTTCTTCCAGAAAGTTTGAATTCGAGCGGCTCTGAAAACGTGCTGCGGCTGCAGATGAGCTCCAGCTGTCAAGTGTGATTGGACTGAGCAGCTCTCAGCATTAATGTGAAACACTGCATGAGTGTGATGCATTAAGGTTATGCCAATATTCAGAGAAAAAAAAACAAAACAAAGCATGTTGCCGTCAAAAGCCATAAAGAAAAAAATGTCATGAAACAACCAAAAAATACGTGCCTCCTCGACTCATTTAATTGCCTCCTCTTGTACTGATAAACCCCAAATCTTTTTGTCAAACTCTCACCTCCCGAGTAGTTAAGAGGTGGTCATAAAATGTTTGCACTTTTTCCTCCTCGAGGAGACTGAAGGAGGGCTTGTGGTCGGCTTGGATTCCTGTCAACTATAGTGGATTCCTTATTTTTGACAAACTATGGCGTTTGGAACGTAATGAGCACATGGACGGACAGGGGAGCAGTGACTTATGGGTGGTTTAAGAGGTTTCTAAGGACATTTTGGAATTTTCCTCCCACGTACCCCGTCGCTGCAAACTTATGACTCTTTCCAAGTGATTGTCACGTGCAAAAAAGGATCACTTCAGTGGCTTTACTGCGAAGATCTTGGTAAGAATTAATATATTCATCAAACAGAATAATTTAGATGGTACACAGTTATCGTGGAACCAATCATAATTTATTACAGCATGTCTGTTTAAGGCTTCAGCAGTAAAGAATGAACACATAAATTCCTCAAACGTGGCGTGAATATGATCTACAGGAATTCAATAAAAACTAAACTTAAAGCCAACCATCAAACGGACTTGATAATAAAATTATACAAAATGCCAAAACATTAATTGAGCAAAGTGAGAGGATATAAGTGGGTCAATTTTTAAAAATAACAATCTCAAAGTAAAAGTTTTTTGCGCAGTTTATGGGCAGAGGCAGCAAATATTCAGTCTAAACAAAATAAAGCTCCAATCAGAATGTAAATGCTGCACATATAGTGAATAGTTTTGTTTAAAAAATATTGTAAAAGAATGTAAAACATATATATAGTGTTGTTTTTTTTAAGCAGTGGTTCTAACATGATGCTATTTGTGGTTTGTTTGGTGTCATTAGTGCTACTGGGACAGTGTGAGTGATTTAGAGGGACACAGCAGTCCAAGCAAAAGTCTTTTCAATATTTAATTACACAATTTTTTTAACTAAAACTTTTTTCTCTACTGATAAACTTTGACTTTGATAAACTGCTTTGAAATTTTGCGTTGCTGCTCTGATGAGGCTGAAGCTGTTGTTTGTCTTACCGAGCATCTTGCTGAGCACAGCGTTGTGCAGGTCGGGGTTCTGCAGGGCCAGACGCTTCCTCTCATCTTTGGCCCACACCATGAAGGCGTTCATGGGCCTGCGGATCCTCTGCTCGGCCCCCACAGCTTTCCCATCACCTGCCGACGCACCTCCCGCCTGGTCAGGACTCTGCCCCCCCGAACCGGGTGTCAGGGAAATCCTCGGCTCGGCTCTCCTCACGCCGTCCGGGGAGCTGCAGTCTCCGGAGAGGCTCTGCTCAAAACCCATTTCTGAATCAGAAGCAGGACTCGGGGTCCCCGACGTCCAGGCCCCGAGAGACACCCGGTTGGGGTGCAGAAGAGCCTCTCTGGACAAGCTGGGCTCAGTTAAATTCATTCCAGAACCGGGCTTGGAGTCGACTTTTCTTTTTTTTTTTTTTTAGTCCGAGTGAAATTCTGCAAACGTCTGTCTCGGTCTGTCGGGCTGCAAAGTTCTGGACAGAAATTGTAACTCAAAGTGTTTCAGATGACACAGAGGAGACGGATCGAGAGAAGACTTTGATGGATTTGGAGCACAAATCCCAGAGCAAAGCATCGAGATGTGAGGAGAGGGGGAAGGACGAGGAAGAAAAGAGAAAACAAACAAGTTGTGGTGCAGGATATTCCCCCTGAAAACGATCCACAATGACTCTGCCTCTTTTCTTTTCGTCCACTCTCTCTCTCTTTTTCTTTTTTTTTGTTCTCAAAACACAACAGTTCTTGTTTGGAGTGTGCGGTGCAGCGGTTTGTCCAGAGCTCCACTTCCCTCCGTCACTCAGGCCGTCCGACACGCTGTCTCTCTGCCTGTCTGTCCTGGTTGAAAGTTTTGAAACTTGTGGCCAGATTTAACCGACCCATGCTGTGTATATATACCCCGCCCTGACCAATCACGTAAATATATGGCCGGGGATTTAACCAATGAGATGCCGGGCGGCTGCAAAGGGGGAAGGAACGAGTGTGTGCGCGAGAAATAGCAAAGGAGGGAGGATGGTGGTGGTGTGGAGGGTGGAGGAGGGGGGAGGTCCAAACTTTGCCTCCCCCTCTTTCCTCCTCCGCAACCGCCACCCTTTCCTCCCCCCTGAAGCTTCACACACACACACACACACACACATGCACACACACACACCCTGTCCGCCTGTACAGGGAGATGTAATCAGAGAGGTTCCATTGTTTTTGCCCAACTGAGAATGGAGCTTCTCACACACACACACACACACACACACACACACACACTCAAGCTGTAACACACATGCATGAACGCACAGATACATGCATAAAGTACAGATACATGACACATTTATAATTAGGTTTACCAACAAATGACAGACGAAACATGATTATACACATATAGCATGGCATGGATTTCTATACGTGTTAGTGCAGTGTGTGTGTGTGTGTGTGTGTGTGCGTGCGTGCATGTGCGTGCACGTGTGTGTATTTGAGGGCAGGACAGCGGTAACGCAGTCGACCACAGTCCCAACCAGAACGATTAGTGGCTGAGCTTAACAACAACTCACTGGGAGAGGGAGAGAGAGGGAGAGGAAGAAGAAGAAGAGGGAGGCAATCAGGGGCTGGATAGGGGGGCTGGGTGCTGATAGTAATGGGCTCTGGGACATAATGTACCCCAACAATAAAGTTCCAGGCTTGATTGATGCAGCAACAGCTTCTAAAAATGCACTGCGGTGGAGAACGAGACGCACGGAGCGACTGCACGGTTAGCGGGTGAAAATGATGGGATTTTATTTAGCAGCAGCTCGGCATCGATTATTGAGTGTAAATGATTGAGTGACGTCTACGGAAACAGCACGACAGCCACGGATAAGAGTTGAGAGAAGTCAGAAA
>NW_007578825.1:71736-72500 GCF_000690725.1 Stegastes partitus | reverse complement strand
TGTGTATGTAAAAAATACAACATGACTTTCAAACTAAACAAAAGTCAAATTTGAATTAATAACTCACCGTATTAAAAACTCCGTTTAATGACCTAACACAGAGAATATCACGGCAGCTATATAACAGTCGTCTCTCCCGATATCGCCGTCTCCACTTATTTTTATCTCGATCTGTGATAATGTAATCAGAGGCGTCCTGATTCAGGGGAATAACGGAGTCAGCAGAGGAAGCGCCACATCCCCTGGTATGCAGGCGTTCTTCACCCCCAGCACGGCACTTATCTTCTCATATCAGGACAGGTTCATGATCACCTAATGTCCTGTTCACAGATGTTTCTATAACAAAACAACTGCACTGTGTGTGTGTGTGTGTGTGCATGTGTGTGTGTGTGTATGTGAGACAGTGTTGTGGCACCACACCTTTGCCACAGAGGAAATTTGGCAGCGACTCCAGACTTTGTGGCGAGAAAGAAAGGAGCGAGAGACAGAGAAAGAAGGAGGGGAGGACATGGCAAGAGGGACATTTTTCCTTACAGCTCTTGATAATACACACACACACACACACACACACACACACAAACAAACACGCACCCACATTCTGGACAAGAAACCAAGACACAATGGCATCGTAATGGGTGTGTTTACTAGCGCGCGCGTGTGTGTGTGTGTTTATGTGTGGGAGAGGTCATGTTCACACACTGTTCTATTTTCGAACGCGCTGAAGGAGGGAAGTGTGTGTGATGATGGATGGGAGACGCGCGCAC